>NW_026596149.1:16579825-16599359 GCF_907164565.1 Psammomys obesus
ATATATATGTACTGATTAGGGTTTCCCCTTCCTCTACTCCTTCCAGATCCTCTCCTTTCATGTAGATCTACCCCCTCTCTGTCTCTCACTAGAAAAAAAGAACCGGCTCCTATGGGATGACAGTAAAACAAAGTAAAATAAAATATAGTAAGAAGAGACAAAAGCCAACACATTGCATTTGGACAAAACAAACAGAAGAAAAAGAGCCCAAAAGAATGGTCATAAAATAGAGACCTACTCATCCACACACTCAGGAATTCCCCAAAAATGTACTAAAGTGGAATCCATAATATATGCTGCAAAGGCCCTGTATGGTAAACAGAGAGAAGGGAAAAATGCATACCTATATATATATATATATATATATATGTATGTATTAAAATAAAAGTTAAAAAAGAGTAAGATAACTTTAAAAAAAAGAGGAAGAGAGCCCTGACATGACATTATGTGACAGGAACCTCCAAAGAGATGCCACTGAGTTCATTTTCGATTGGCCATCTAGTGCCAGGCATGCAGCTGGCCCTTAGGAGTTTCCTTACTAAGACTGCCTCGGAGGAAACCAAGTTTTCATTTGCTAGTGGTTATATCAGTTGGAGATGGTCTCCGAGTTAGGGGCAGAGCATGCGTCCAGCTCCCTTGATTCTTAAACCCTAAAAGTCTGCTTATATCTTGATCAACCTGCTAACGTGGCATTCTCTGAGACTTGTTTCTGAACAAGCTCCTAGTTTTTCAGCCTTCAACTTCTTTGAGATTTGTCAATGCTGAAGAGTCTTTTTTTTTTTCTTTCTCATTTGTAGGAATCTAATATTTCTTCTTAAATTTTCAACTTTCTCAATTTGGTTTCCTTTATTAGTTTGTTTTCCCAGGTCCTCATAACCATCAGGGTCTACACTACCACATACTGGCCTTTATGACCGGCTGCTGCTCTCTGTGTGTTCTTTATGTTTCTCTGGCTTAGCTGTAGATATTCAATGAATAGGATTCATCTTGGAATTCTGTAGAATGCACAGAACTTTCCTCAGAGATGTTCAGGAAACATCAGTGTTTGATTAACTGAAAACAGGTCAATTATACAAAAGATGCAATTAAATAAAATATCTGAAGCTGTTTCTACAAAATAAATGGCCAAAGAAGGCACTTCAGAAAGAAACACAGCCAACACCAAAAGAATTAAAGACAGCCTGTGCTCTTACATAGGTATATCATTAAAATGATTGAAAATATTGAGGCTAAAGTAAGCCACTGGAAGGATCAAGGAAAAAATTCATTTCTGGACTATTCTAATGTGTTTAATGTAGTCTAATGTACATAAGGTTATATACATGGATATATAAATGATATAGGCATAGACGTAAATGATAGAGGTTTATGTATGTGTTTATAGTAAAGCAATTAGGGCTCTCAAATATTCATTTTTATCGAGATTGCATGTATTTTATACTTTTGTTTGCTCTATTTCATTTCATCTAAACTAAAATAGCAATGTCTGATTTTATTAAGAATTGACACATATGGGTCGCAACTTACAGGTTTATCTGTATAATTATTCTATAAATTAGGGAAGAAAATTATTAACTTGGTGACAGTCTATCACTCACCAATCTTAATTTATTCCCATCATAATTCCAAGTAACTAATCTGATTAATCTATGCTAAAAGTGGTGGGCAAAGCATCATGACCCATCCAAGGAACTATGAGAAAAGTATTGGGAATTCCCTGCACCAAGAAGCTTGAGGTTTCTGTAGAATAGAGCCAGGAATGGCTGCAAGGAAGATGTGAGCCCTAAACTGTATCATAAACCTCAGATGGGTTCCTAGGGAAAGGCCTCTACATGCACAAAATCTCTGCATTTGTCTGTCTACTGTGTTTCTAGCCAGCCACTACTGACAATGTCAAAATAAGGTTTCTTGATGGAAACACCTACCTCAAGTATGTGATCCAACCTCTCACGGCTGAGCCATAATAGGAGCAATTTAGTTCCACATTTTTAACTGTTTATGCATTTGAAATAAGATGAGCACTAATTCTAAATTTCTATTTTTGTAGATTGAAAAAAAAGACAGCAAATGATCAAATAATCTCCAACCTCTTATAAATTATGATGCTAAACATTATAATCATTAAATTGATTACCCTTGCTCTAGTGTTAGGTCATTGTTTCCATTATTTCCTTACTGTTTGCCACGTTAATTCCACTTGCTGAAGTGTCCATTGCTCTACAAGGATGTGGTCCTTGTGGGTCTTGAGCATCAGCCTTGGCATTATAGACACTTTCAGGATTCAATCATCTTAGATGCTTCAACCCTTTGGGAGACTGTCATCTGAGCATAATAACATATAAAAAATGACTACCCGTGAGCCCAGGGCTGATGGAAGACGTTTAAATTTGACAGTTTGCTGTAAATAACACAAGATTACCTAGACTTACTTTGAGCTATTAATTTTCTGGCACTTTCTGACTGGAGCTTGTGTCTTTGATCACTGTAGACATCAGAAGCCAGGACATTAAACTTCTCCCAAAAGTACTGTGCCCTGACGCAAAGGCCTGGGCAGCTCCTTGCAATCTTTGGTACCTTGAAATATCAGAATTCTGGTTTTAAACACTAAAGAGGGCTAGTGAGCTTAGAGAAGTAAACAACTGACCAAGACAATCCTTGAGTAATACCCCCCATGGTGATTCCATACTGTCAGATTTAGAGCAGAAGCCTGGTGGCATTCCCACCTTCAGAGGCCCATGGGAGGCTGTGTGTTTACTCAGCATCACTTCAGTTTTTCCTCAAGTCCCTACCCTCTCCACCCAGCTGGGGCCGTCATATTGCTTCACCTCATCCCCTGTTCTCTCTCTCCAGACACAAAGGACATGAGTGAATTTGAGAATGAAGGATTCTTTGCATTGCATCATCGCCGAGGAGCCATCAAACAAGCTAAAGTCCACCATGTCAAGTGTCACGAGTTCACAGCCACCTTTTTCCCTCAACCTACATTTTGTTCTGTCTGCCATGAATTTGTCTGGTACAGTAACTCTCTATTTTTACTCCCAAGCTTCGCGTTATGCATTTTCTCACTGCTAAGCACCGTGTGCTCCACTGTGAGGGAGGGAGAAGGGCTGAGTCCTACAGAATGGTGGTCAGTGGGCTCACCAGCATGGTAATCTAAAAAGTTAAGTTCAACACAAGATTTTTATAACATGGCTCTCGAAGAGTGAGACCCACTTCAGAAAGACCCTTCCATCAGTTAGCTCTCCTTGACTATGAAAATACCCAAAATTATCAAACTTAAAGAAAAAAATAGGTTTATAAAATAGCTTCAAAAAAGATTGCCTATCCCTTTTATTTTAGGCCTGTGACAAGACAAGATGTTGAGGCTAGGCAGAGCTGCTGAAGGCACATTAAAGCATCCAGGAAGCAAGAGAAGGGGAAAGAAAACCCCAGAGTCCCAGCATTCTCTTCAGCGTCACACTCCCAGTGACCAGGTCCTGCCTCCTTATGGTTCAAATATCACCACTGGCAGCTTCCAAAATATTAGCACACAGTTTTGGGGCATTTTGAATCCAAACCATAAGAAGGCCTGACAAAGTTTTGTTTTTGACCACATGAGAGGCTGCTGGTGCAGTAGGGAAGGAACAGATGAAGAGGGTATATTGTTATTATAAGCAAAGCTGTATAATTTTGTAGATGACATCTTCATTCCCCCATAACACAACTGCTGCATTGCTGCAGCTTGCACAGACAGCACTATCAAACTGCAACAAATGGCTGGAATGAAGCTCCTGGGTGTCTTAGCCTCGGAGACGAGTGTAACCACCTAGCAAAAGCTACGGTAGAGTGGGAGCGAAATGATGCTTGCTTCTGCGCTCAACATCTGTGCCCACTAAGAGACGCTGGTCCCCGGGGCTCCTGCAGAATCTTCAGTGCGCAAGTTCCCCCTTCATGGGGTATCCTCAAGCCAACAAATTAGGGTGAACATTCATTAACTGCTGTTCCTCTAATCAGTCGACTTCCTTTGTTTCCTTTGTCTGTAATCAGCAGCGCTGCTCAGGAATGTGTCTCTAGGCTGAGCTTTATGGCTGGCTGATACTTGCAGCGTCTCAGAATGAGGAAAGAAGATACTTTACACACGAGTGTGCTCATCTGTGTATAAACCGGGAGTGAGTGAGGTGACTTTTAAAACAGACAGTGACTTTTCAGCAAGGAATGTAGGAATTTATTGCTAGGAGCTTCACTACATTTTGGTCTAGTGTGGTTAAGCACAGGTTTGCTCAAAATTACAAAGATGAAGAGGAAATGAATATCACTTAATTGATTACAAAAATTTTAAGTAAAGCAACATATACTTAAAATAACTTCTTGGCAAGGGATATGCATGGGCTACTGGTCTGAGAAAGTGCTCTGTGGTTCTAGGCATATCTGCAATCTCACTTACCTCTAGAATGTTTCTGCTGCTAGTGTTGATGTGAACCTGCGATTAAACGAAGCATTGCTCTGTTACAGGGGGCTGAACAAGCAGGGCTACCAGTGCCGACGTAAGTCCTGAGCATTTGGTTTGTATCCTCAGCATTCTTTGCATTGATTTGTCCCTTGACCCCCAAAAATCACAAATGGCATTTTTTTTTCTTTTCAGAATGTAATGCAGCAATTCACAAGAAGTGTATCGATAAAGTGATAGCCAAATGCACAGGATCAGCTATCAACAGCCGAGAAACCATGGTATTAGCATATTTAGATTCAATTTATTTACTCTCTTCACCTTTTCCAGCGAATCGGGTTGTCAGCCTCACAGTTAATCTCAATAGCTACTAAAAACCCCTGTTGAAAATGGGGTTATCTTCATTTCTTACACATTCAAGGGGACATTGTCATCAAGGTTCTGATATTCACCTAAACCTGGGATAGTACTGTCCCATAGAAATAAAATGAGAGTCATATGTGTAACTTTAACCTTTCAAGTGGCCACAGTAAAGAAGGAACAAACAAACAGGGTGTGGTACCATAGGACTGCAGTTCAAGACACTGAGGCATTACAAGTTCAAGGCCTGTTTGAGCTACAAAGTGAGTTCAATGCCAGCCTGGGTGACTGAGCGAGACTCTTCCTAGAAATAGAATAAAACAGGTAGAAATATGGCTTAGTGCCAGTGTACTCACCTAGCATGAGAGAGGCCTTAGGTTCAATCCTTGGTAACACAAGGAAAAAAAAAGTTATATAAAGGAGAAACAAATAGAATTTTATTTTAGTCACATAACTAATTGAACCAAGGCTATTAATATTTCAATATATAATCAATATAAAAATATCTTACACTATTTTTCTTTACTGAGTCCTCAAGTCCTACTATGTGATTTGCATGTGCTTCTCAATTCTAACCCACTGCACTACAGGCGTTCACTGACCCTGGTTACTTAGTTGGCATACACAAACATCAGACCAAGAGTCTCCAGCTGTCATATCTTGAATCCGCTAGGCCTCCTCTCAACATTCAAATGTTCCTGGATCTTGAGCTAATGTTAATATTGGCATTGTGCAATACCAAATGAATGTTTACTTATCTCCCATTTGAAAACAAAAAGTATGAATATACCCCTTTTCCTGACATGGTCACCCCATCTGTCAAGACAGATGCCTCAGACATCAGCTGTGGGTACCTTGTGCTTGGCACATGCTTTGACACATGCAGATGGCACATGGGCTCTCACCTGGAAGAGTTGCAGGCTTCTTCAGATTCCTCAGGAAGGTGGTAGGCAGTAGGATGGGGAGAAGTTTCATGCTGTGCATATTTTCATTCCAATCACTGTGAGTCATATGTCCAGGAGACTCTCAGAGATTTGAGGCCTGGGGACACCTGTGCAGCCAGGCCTTCTGTCTGCCTTTCAGTTCCACAAGGAGAGATTCAAGATTGACATGCCACACAGATTCAAAGTCTACAACTACAAGAGTCCAACCTTCTGTGAGCATTGTGGAACCCTGCTGTGGGGGCTGGCAAGGCAAGGACTCAAGTGTGATGGTGAGTGCAAAGGAGTCAGTGTGGGTCCTGTGCATAGCCCCAAGGTTGTCTGTGCATTATGGAGGGAAAAAATAGGCTCTAGATCATGGCCCCTGTACTCATCATATGTGCCTGTGAAGATGCATGCCACCTTCCTGAGGTAGTGCACTTCCATTATTACCCTTCCACCCCACCACAGCCCCATTTTTCACTTATGAGAAAAGTGCACAGCCAGTCAGATTCAAGGCTAAGGTTCAATAGCTTAGGGTCAAAGTCAAGATTCAACAAATTAAAGTCAAAGCTCAATAGCATATGGTCAAGGTCAAATATCCTGTTCCCATATTTCAATGTTATACCTCACTTCTGGAGTAAAAGGAAGACAGAATTGCTCTTTTGACTGGTTCTTTTGCCAAGGACTCTTCACTCTGACTGAATCTAACAGATTGAGCTGTGTGGAGTCCACCTTTCTTAATACCAGTTAATGAGATTATTTCTGTCACCCCATCAAAGAGCAAACATGCATGTCCATTTGGCTGGTGGATGGTTCTAGAGAGAGGAATTCTAGGATGTCAGCTGCAGAGCACACATCTAAACTATGGTTGTGAATTCCAAGTGCCCAGACAAGACTGTATTCAGGACTGACCACCCCCTCCCTTCCCCTACAGTTTGGGTTATTGCAGAACTAAGCTATAATTAGCACCTATCATCTTCTTTTTATTTTATCTATATACAAGCCACCATTCACTAATTATGGAGGTACTCAGACCTACAGGGAAAAGAGAAACAAAGCATTCTTGATCAAAAATTCCAAGTTTAAAAACTGAAATGCTATAACTAGGGAGCCACAAGGGTGAAAATGTCTAAGGAAAAACAAGGCACTCTGCCTTCCATGTGAGAGGGAAGGAGAAGGTGAGCCCTGGATAATTCACAAGACCATTTCTTACCACAACAAAGACATTTCTGATGGTGGACTATTAAATATTTTATTTTGCAACATCACTTGTTTTTTTTTTTTTTTCTTCTCCTTTAAGAGCAGGCGATGGCCTCCTAAATGTGAAAACCATTCTCTCCCGCCTCCTCTTCCTCAGCTCAGTGGTGTTCAGGTACCTGGTGGGCCCTAGGAATGACATCTTAGCAGAGGCAGGAAGAGCAGGGTTTACAGATTGTTACCATGTTGGTCACTGGCAGTCAGAATAACCTCAAGAGGCTCTTTGTGGATCCTAAAGTCCTACTTGTGTCTTTTGCTCCATATGCATGGCTGTTTATAAAAAAGAAAACTTTGGTATGCAGGATTATGGGAAATATTATTAATTCCCAGGTAACATTAATGTTCCAGTATCCTAAATGTATAAGCAGAAAGGCAAATGGCAAAACTCTAATTGCTTGCTACTCCTGTGACAGGCTCATGGTCAGGTTTCGTTTCCTGGGAGCCTTGGTGCCAACTTGCCAAGGCAGAGTTGTTCCTGACAGTGTGATTGCAAAGCTTAGAACTTCCCTGAAGATTCCCTGGCATTATCTCATAGTCCTGTGCTTGCTTTACCCTTTCTAACATTCTTTCCTTCCCATTCCATCCCCTCCCCTTCTCCTCCTCTCTGTATTCCTTTCACTTCCCTTCCCCTCCCCTCCCTTTTCCTCCCCTTCTCCTCCCCTTCCCTCCTCTTCACTCCCCTCCCTTCTCCTCCCCTTCTCCTCCCCTTCCTTCCTCTTCCCTTCCCCTCCCCTTCCCTCTTCTTCCCTCCCCTCCCTTCCCCTCCCCTTCTCCACTTCAATTTCCATCTTGTTTTTCCATATCCCCAGTCTTCCTGTTTTCTCTGCCAGGCTTCTTCCTCACTTCTTTCTTTTTTTATTTTCTTCCTGACTTCTTGACTCTACTCATCCCTTCCTCTAGTTTTCTTTATCGCCCCCCTCTCTCTCTGCCTCAGTTTTTTGCTGCTAATCAGTCACCTCCGTGAGTGTGGTAGCCTTTCCACCTCTACACTGTCTTCTTTCTTTCCCCACAATAATTCCCATGAAAATAGTCATCAGAAGGGACTATTTGCGCTCACAGAGGTCAAGTTTCCACCTGATAGGTTAGTAACAAAGACTCGTGGTGTTACAGTGGGAATAAAGGCCTTTCTTCCTGACTGAGCATCAGAGTCAAGCTTAGACCTGGCAACAATTTTAAGGAGCAAAGTAAAATAAAAATCCCAATGTACCTAATTCTCAGTTGGCGTCTTACTTACATACCGGCTGAGACAGGAGAATGACCAGTTCAAAGCCAGCCTATGCTACATAGTAAGACTCTTGTCTCAACAACAGCAACCAAATAAAAGCCTTAAAACCCACTAAAGAAATCCATTGTAGTTATACCAACAACACAGAATTTTTAGTGCCACCACTAAAGATTTTAAATATACATAAAATGTATTACTTTAAAAGAAATTTTATAGCAAATGAAACGTATTTACATAGATAATATTTGTTTGTTTTATGATGAACTATCTAGAAAAATATGGACTATTTAAAAAATAAAGGCTGCACAATTTCACCTTGAGATTTTAAAGTTGTTTTATCTTAAAGTGTGTGTGTGTGTGTGTGTGTGTCCATGTGAGTCCAAGTGTCCATGGAAGTCAGAAGAGGACCCTGGGTTCCTCAGAACTGGAGTCACAGGAAGTTGTGAGCTGCATGACATAGGTGCTGGAAAGCAAACTTGGATCCTTTGCAAGAGCAGCAAGTACTCTAAGCCACTGAGCCACCTTCCAGCCCCACCTAGATATTTTAATATATGGCGATGTAATAAATTGTAAAGATGAAAGAGAAGTTGTACTTGCTGAACTGTAGTCACTGTGTGACGCTCTTTGCACTTGAATTGCTAAAAAGCAGTCAAGATTAAAATTTGGGTCTTAACGCCTAATTCTAGTAGGATAATGTTTAAGTAGTTTGGTCAAAGCAAATAGTATGTGAGGGTAGAATTTCATCTGCTGGAGCTTGGAATCTTTATGATAGCTTTTCTGTTGACTGTTATGGTGATCTTTCAAAAGGATTTTTTTTCCTAAAAACTAGTAATATGATGTAATAGTGGTGTTTATATAGACTCATGAGGGCACACATCCCCTTATAGGTAAAAACAGGGGTCCCGTGTCACAGCAAGTTTAACTTAGTCCCCTATGCTGTTGTTATCAGAACTTGTGAATCAGAATGCTGGTAGGGTCAGAGTTAGCAGCCAGTGTGGAGAGAGAGAAAAAGAATGAGAGGGGTGGAGAAAGTGAGGGGGCAGAAAGAGTGAGAGAGAGAGAGAGAAGAAGAAGGAGGGACAGGGAGGGGGGGAGAGGAGAGAGAGGACTGTATGTAGTATTAGAGACCCAACTCAGAAACACTCTAGGCTTTTTGATCAAGCTCATGCAAGTTCAGCTGAGACCAGCAAACACCATCCTCACATATTGACCATGTCTCTTTCTTTTTCTATGGAAAAACTAAAAGCCACATCTTGCAAGACCTACAGAGATGAAGGGCACTGTGCTCTCTCCCCTGAGGCTTTTTCTGTTAACTATGTCATAGATGTAAAGTTAAAACATTCACCCACACGTAAGAAGTTTTATTTTATTTATGACCTTGATATTAACTTAAGCACAATTCCAATAAGGGAAGGGGTCCTCTGACCTTCCTGTATTTGCATAATATCTGGAGATGTATGTTTGGGAGCCTGAACATGGAAGCATGACCTCCGTCCAGCTGGCAGGCTGATGTTGCTATCACCGTGTGAACCCACAGTGACAAAGCCTGTGTCTTTCTTCCTATGGCTCATATGGAAGCCTATGCAACTTTGTCAAATATGAGGCCTAGTGCCTGGGTCCAGTCCTTCAAGGGGAACTGCCATACCTTGGCACTACAGTCCAACAAAAAGCTTCTTTCACTCCTAGGTCAACAACTGTTTAATTTTTTTTCCTTCCAAAGTCCCGTCCAGTCTCTTAGTTCTGTTCACGGGAGACACAGCCATCCTGGATGCCCCCCACTAGCCAGGGCTCAGACCTGTGTCCTCATTTCATGACCCGGTCATCACCAGTTGGGAAGTCTATTAACAATACCTCCTCCTGAAGTGACCCAGTGGTCTCTGGGCCTCTTTCCTCCTGCCCATTGCTATCCCTTAACATATAAGCACCACCTCATCCCTAACCAGTTCCCTTCTTCAAGGTTGAGGCCACAGTTTAGGCTTCATCCCAGAGAGTAGAGAAGCTCCACCCAGCACAGCTGGGATAGGATACTCAGTCTCCAGACCGGAGAGGGAAAGCACCTTCTTGTATCATAGAATTTTCTAACACTATCGATAGGACCAATGTCAGCTTGGTGCTTCGATCCACAGTCCATGTAAGATGCAATACCAACTACAGACTTCCTTGCCTTAGAAATAAGACTGATGCTCCCTCAAGAAGGTGGTTTTTGTTTTGTTGTTTTGTTTTTGTTTGTTTAGTTGGTTTTTTTTTTCCACTCAGGGTTTCTTTCCCTGCTCCTTGCTGACTGCTTTCTTCCTTTCAGCATGTGGTATGAACGTCCACCACCGATGCCAGACAAAGGTCGCCAATCTCTGTGGTATAAACCAGAAGCTAATGGCTGAAGCACTAGCAATGATTGAAAGCACCCAACAGGTAAAGAAAACATTGAGCTGATGATATTTCTCCTGTGTCCACTCAACAAGGGCCACTCAGGTCCTTTGCTCTCTGGCTCTATCTGTCCCTGAGTGTCCTTATGAACAGTCACTTCCATATTTTCATCTTTATGCCCATATTACCACCTTTGAGATACTTACTGAATTCATGTGTCTGTGTGACTATAATAAACTCTTCATAGAATGAACAGGTAGAGAAAAGAGTAAATTTATTAAAATTACTGCAGATTTACTGCCAGCATTATCTGTATATTTTAGGGCTGTTCAAGAAGCTGGAGAGAAAAGATCTATTTTCTAGAATTATCTCCAGAAATACCTCAGGACACTCAGTCTAGGAAACATTTGCCTAGCCATTTATGCTTTGTCATAGGTTAAATTTCCATCTCTTAAGAACTAATTCTCATTGAGACCTGGAATTCCCTTCTATATAAGCTATATTTTCATTGACTTTCTATTCTTTCTTACTTGTTAAAGAATGAGGCTAATTGTATGGGTGATTCCAAATAGTCCCCTTGAAGTGCAAAAAAGAAGCCAAGTACCCGCTGTTGATTCATTCAATGCAGCAGATGCAAGACCAAGGAATCCTAAGAGTACTGAAGGGAAGAAAAGCTCTGGATGTCCCCACTCATGTAAAACCCTTCAGAGCCTTTTGTCCTCAGAGACAGCACAGTGTGCTTTCTGCGGTGGGAGATGGTGGCAACTACAGTTGGTTGGGTGGTCTGACCCTGTTTATGATCTAGGCTCGCTCCTTAAGAGATTCAGAACACATCTTCCGAGAAGGCCCCGTTGAAATTGGTCTCCCATGCTCCATTAAATGCGAAACCAGTCCGCCATGCGCACCGATACCTGGGAAAAGAGGTAGCTATTGCTGTCAATCAGTATCAGTGTTTGATCATGATCAACTTGACCCTGTAGTCTCTGAATTTGAGTTCTTCGTGTACCTAGTCTAGTGAGCTTCCCTTGTCTCTGTTTAAAGATTACAGACCCAATCCCCAACCATGAGTCCCCTACTTTCTTTTCTTTTTATTTTTTAATTGAAAATACATTCTTTTCCATACAATATATCCTGATTACAGTTTCCTCTCCTTCTACTACTCTTTCTAAGAGTAAAACTGAAATACACCTAACTAGGTTTTCTTTGTGAGGGGGTTGCAGGTGGTAGGGGTCTAGAATGTCATGCCCTATCTATGGCAAGTGATTTTATAGACATTAATCTACTGTAAAACAATACAAGGACGGGCATCACCACTGTTGTTCTGCACTGCTGAGACTCTTCTGTGAGGGCTCAAGACATGAAGAAAAAGAAGAGTCAGGCCCTAAGCCTTAGACTTTGTCATGTTGTAGAAGTTCCTTCTGCCTGAAGGTAGTTCACAGGAACATGCAGCTACATGATTCTAGGCACTGAATCATTTCAACAAACATTATAAAATATGTTCTTTGGACTTAAAGAATAAAATAACATTAAGGACTCAAGAGATGGCTCAGTTGGTGAGTACTTGTATTGTATGCACAAGGACCTGAGTTCAAGACTTAAATCAATATTTAAAAAAAAAATTAAAAAGCTGTACATGATATGTACTGGTAATCCCAGTGCCATGGGAGGTGGAGACAAGTGGATACCTGGGCCCCATGACAGCCAGCCTTGCCTAGCTGGCATGTTCCATGCCAGTTTAAAACCCTGTCTCAAAAACAAGGTAGATGGTGCCCGAAGAATGATAGTTGAGGCTGACTTCTGGCTTCCATAAGCATGCATGTGCATGCACACATACACACATGCACACACAGACATAGACACATGTATGTGCACCCCTTACATACGCATACCCCCTCACACAAAGAAATAATGTTAATAATAATAGTCATGCGGTGAGGATTCCTACAAATATTTTTTCTATACTTCTTTTGGCATCATGCAAGGGCTAAATTGACATAAAATTCTTAAAGAGAGATTCAGATTTCATCGTGGAAGGATTTTCAGGTGGTAAGGAAGATCAGTAACGATCAGTGCAGTAGCATCTTGCCTTGAAGACCATGAAACATAGTGTGGTTCAGATCTTTAACAACCTGCTAGATTTTATGTTCTTAGAGCTCACATCGTGGTCAATGGAAATTGTTGCCACTATGTCTGGGAGCCACAGACAGTGGTGATACCTCTTTCCCTAGATTTGTGAAAATTCCTATTTCCCCATGACCTGAGGTTATTAAAAGTTCTTTCTCCCTCTCTTTCTTCTCCCTCTCTTTCTCTATCCCTCTTTTTCCCTCTCTCTCCCTTTTTCTCTCTCTCTTCTTCTCCTCTCCTCTCCTCTACCTCTCTCCCTTTCTCTCTCCCCACCCCCACATAAATACATAGCCTTTGATTGAGTTCAATCTTTTTTTTTTTCTTTCTTTTCTTTCTTTTTTTTTTTTTTTTTTTGTCGAGGTGGGAAGTTCAAGACAGGGTTTCACACAATTTTGGAACCCACACTGTAGATCAAGCTGGCCTCGAACTAACAGAGCTATCTGCCAGCTTCTGCCTCCTGAGTGCTGGAATTAAAGGCGTGTGTCACTACAGCCATCCTGGATTTGATCCTGGGTCCACTCTTTCTTAAATTAGACCATTTCCTAGGCTACTGGCTAGACAAAGAGACACATCCCATACCCCAAATGCCAGATTTACAGACATATGGAAAGGGGTTGCACTGACTTAGATGAAACCTCAGAATGAGATGTGGAGGAAGGAAGTGGGGGGGTGACCTATGTGTCTACACTGACCAGCATACCTGTTCAAGTTTAATACGTGATCTACTGTTTTCAGAGCCCCAGGGAATTTCCTGGGAGTCCCCTTTGGATGGGACAGATAAAACAAGCCGTCTTCCTGAACCTGAAGTGAGCTTGCAAAGAGCCTCTCTGCACCTGAAACTGAAGATTGATGACTTTGTCCTCCACAAAATGTTGGGGAAAGGAAGTTTTGGCAAGGTATGCTAAAAAGAACTTCAGGCTAAAGTCCCTAGTAGGTGACACTAAGTTTCTAGGACCAGACTCTATGGATAGCACCCCACAATGTGCTGTGAGAGGGCAGAGAACATCCACCATTGAATTGGTTGCTGAGTGACTCTGGCAATAGCACTCTCTGTTTCCTTGCTTTTACCATTTGATTTCAGTCTACATACATCATATGCTCATGAGTTTGATGTCTTTGAGCGCCAAAGAATCAGGGGGACTGGCCATTTCCTGTTCACACTGGTTGTTTTGTTTTGTTTTTTCATTGTCTCTTCCCCATGCCTAGAATATTGTTTTGCATTTCTTGTGCCTAGGGTGTGACCTTGGTTAACCTTAATTACATGTTTAGAAGCCCATCTCCAAATATGTTCATACTTTTCAAGTAATGGATGCCAAGATTTCACCTTGACACATGAAGAAGAGGAGGGAGAAGATACACTTTCAGACACCGACTATAGCGTGAGGGCTGGAGAGGTGGCTCAGCAGTAAAGAGCACTGGCTGCTCTTCCAGAGGACCAGGGTTCAATTCCCAGCACACACATGGCAGCACACAACTGTCTGTAAGTCCAGTTCAAGAGGATCTGGCACCCTCACACAGACATACATACAGGCAAAACATCATGAAAACAAATAAATCTTAAAAACAAACGAACAAACAAAAAACCCTGTGGTTTAAGGAATTCTTAGAAAATGAACCTTGGGAAAAGTCCTCCTTCCATAGCCTTCTTGCTACTCACTGGGCAAGGGTAGGGGTAAAGTTTGTCTCTGTCAGCCATAGGGGGGGAAAAACGCAGAATGAGGAGGAGAAAGAGAGAGAGAGAAAGTGAGAGACAAAAAGTGAGAGAGAGAAAGAGAAAGAGAAAGGGAGGGGGAGGTGAAGAGAAAGAAGTTATCCTCAGGGCCGGGGTAGTTTAGTTAGTCAAGAGCTCAGGTTACAAGCCAGGGGACCCAAGTTCAGTGCCCAGCACCCACATCAGCAAGTCAGGTTTATTGGCATGTGCTTGTAATCAAAGCCCTGGAAACACAGCAACCACAAGTTCTCTTGGGTTTGCTGACCAGACAGCCACATTAGTCAGTTCTAAGGAAACAAGAGACCCTATCTCAAAATCCAGAGAGAGATGAACACAGGACACATATACAAACACACACACACACACACACACACACAATCACTTATACACTCACAAAGGAATTTTTCAACCATCGGTGACAACAGAAAATTTCTAAGTTAATGATTATAAAGGTGGGCGTTATAGAGTACAGGCTTTGGGGTATTTTAGACATTAAGGATATGTAATTTATTACTAGGGTTCCTGACTATTTTCCTAGTGTTGATGGAACTCCTAGGAAATTTTTAACCAAGGGCCACTATTCCATGACTGTGGGAGTCATGGAATACACTAAGCACCTTCTGGCCAGACTGTGCCAGCCATGTCTACCCAGTTTATTTAACAATAAACAAACTCAAGTGCACCCAAGCCTCCACTGTGGGCTGAATAATACTGTGTTCCAATATGTTTGCATTTGAGAACTGATGCATTTTCTTTTCATAAAACCTACTCAGCCCTGCAAACTGTAGCTGGGATCCATGAATTCTTTTCACTTCTACAATAACACAAACCACAACAGTTCATTTGGTGTTAATCTGAGTGTAATAGGCAATTTTACAGCCAGTCTTTTTTATAATTTAGCAGCAATTAATGTGCAATTATAACTAGATACGGAAAACTGAAAGGACATTATGTAAATGGCAATTGCCTTCTTGGCTGTTACTTTACTGCTGGTGTTAGGATGGTTTACTAAAAGAAACAATTATCAGCTGAGTACTTTTGTTAATGAAATGTTTATCTTTCTTTGTTCCCATGTGGATTTCTACACTTGAACAAGGTTAATAAGGATGATAGTAAGCTAAACACACATACCTTGCTAAGTATCTCTGGGGACATTCTGGGCTCTACGTACCTTCTCACTCTATGCCAAATGCATGGTGCCTTTTTTGCACTGAGACGCCAGGCTATCCACACTGAACAGGCAGAAACTGAGCTCACCTATTTCTCTTTCTCAGAATATCAAAGGTTCTCAAGAATTTACATTTCATCATTCTTTTGGCTCTCTGTGGAAAACATGGCTTCTAACCAAAATGGTAGCCTGTGACTTTTTTCAATATGCCTTTAAGCCAGGGCTAACAGATTACATTGTTTTCTGAAGATGTGAACATAATTTATATTTCTGAGTTCTCAGCCAAGCTCCAATCACTCTTCCAAGTCAGCTTTCAGAGGCCTGTCATATCTCTTTAAAAACAAAACAAAGAAACAAGATTTCATATAGCCCAGGCTGACCTCAAACTCACTGCACAGTGGAAGAATAACCTTGAACTCCTGATCTTTCTGCTTCTACCTCCCCAGTGCTGAGATCACAGGACTGCAGACCGTGCCTGCAGTGCTCAGTATCAAACCCAGGGCTTGCAAGCATGGTAAAGCAAGCATGCCACCAACTGAACTACACCCCAGCGCCCCATAGTATCATTTTAAACGGTATCATTTAAAACTTTTGCATTTTCAGTTTGGTGCCATTGACTTTGACTTTCCCTAAAAGTCAAATAAAAGACGCAAATGCTAAGAAAGTTTATGATTCTCAGGACTCTGGAGATGGCTCAGTCCTTAAGATTACAGCAGGCAGCTCACTGCTGCCTGGAACCCCAGCCCAGAATATCTGATGCTCTCTCCTGGCCTCCTTGAGCACTTCCAGCACATCCCCATACTCACAGACACACATAACATAAATAAAAAAGTAACGTAGATTCTAAAATAGTTAAAAAGTTCTTATAATTCTCATTTAGAAATCATTTTATAGCTTCTCAACCTCTTTACTTCATCACATTTGGCTGTCACCATCGTCCCGTAAATCAGTTAAAAAGTAATTTCCCCTAACCCTGGCAGACCTTTGAAGGCTCAGGAAGCTGAAGCCAGGGAGATCAACAGCTTTGCTCACTCGCCCATAGCTATTTTAAGTGTCATGTTCTTCCCACTGCCAAGGCCTTCTCCTGACTCATTTGAAAATCTAAAGTTGTTTAAACTCATTATATGCCATCTGGTATCTGTTAACACATGAGACAAGAAACCAAATGGGAAAGTAAGCTCTGGGTTTCGATCTTCCCTTGAGTAAGTCCATGAGTCTGAGGAAGTTTAATACTTTAAACTCAGAGAGAGTATTATTAACATTATTATCATTATCGTTAATACCGATTCGGCAGTGTTCAGTACTGAGAATCGTGGTGAGTTCTATCATGAAGCTCAGAATAGTCTCAAATTCACCATGTAGCCAAAGATGACCTGTAACTTCTGACTTCTCCCTTCACCTCCCAAGCAGTAGGATGGGAGACTTGGTCATCGTACTTGGTCTATGCAGTGCTGAGGGTCAAACCCAGGGCTCCCTGCGTGCATGGCAAGTGCTCTACCTACTGAGCTACACCCCAGCCCCAAGACCTTTCATGCATGAAGAAAAAGATCTCCCAAATGCATAACAGTTTTGTGAAAACCTTGTGAAAGGAGGATGATATGGAACGCTTAGTGACATCCCAAACAATGAGACACTATCCAGACAGAAACCGAGAAAAGCCTTTTCTTTACCCACCCAGAACAGATCTCTCTGAACCCTGCTTTATCTCTTCTTTACTGTGCAGAAACCTGTATTCTAAACTAGGATTGCTGTCTCCCTTCCCTGTAGGTTTTCCTAGCGGAGTTCAAGAGAACAAATCAATTTTTCGCAATAAAAGCCCTAAAGAAAGATGTGGTGTTGATGGACGATGATGTGGAGTGTACCATGGTGGAGAAGAGGGTTCTGTCCTTGGCTTGGGAGCATCCCTTCCTAACTCACATGTTCTGCACATTCCAGACCAAGGTATGCTTTCCATCCCTCCAGGGGTCCTAATTCTCTGCCGGTTAAAGAATTAAAAGGCAGGAAAAATCTGGGGCTCAACATGTAGCAGCAGAGACATTTCAAACACAGCAAGCAGCAGCAGGAGAATGCAGTTAAGAAAGGCTTTTCCTGGGGGAGATGATGCACACACGTGCAAAAGGCACATGGAGAAAAAGAGCCTCTGCAAAGCAGAGGGGATGTTGGGAAGCTGAAAATCGAGACTCTTCTCTAGGGCTGGCGTGTTTAAGTCTCTGTAGGATCTTATCTCCCCTAGTTAATGGTTGGTCAGTTTGTTGTCTAAACTCTTGTGTAAACGTGCCCTGATCCAGCCTTGAGCTTGTTGAGTCAGTACATCAGCAGAGGTCCTGCAGGCAGGAGAAAAAGCCCACAAGACCTTTGTTTTAAACTTCCAGGCTTTTTAATTGTTTTTAATTTATTACAATTTATTCACTTTGTATCCCAGCTGTAGCCCCCTCCCTTGTCCCCTCCCAATCCTGCCCTTCCTCCCTCATCTCCTTTCATGCCCCTCACCAAGTCCACTGATAGGGGAGGTCCTCCTCCCCTTCCATCTGACACTAGCCTATCAGGTCTCATTGGCTGCATTGTTTTCCTCTGTGGCCTGGTAAGGCTGCTTCCTTCAAGGGCAGGTGATCAAAGAGCCAGCCACTGAGTTCATGTCAGAGACACCCCCTGTTCCCATTACTAGGGAACCCACTTGGACACTGAGCTGCCATGGGCTTCATCTGTGCAGGGATTCTAGGTTATCTCCATGAATGGTTCTTGGTTGGAGTATCAGTCTTAGAAAAGACCCCTGGGCCCAGATTTTTTGGTTCTGTTGGTCTCTCTGTGGTGCTCCAGTCCTCTCCAGGTGTTTCTATCTCCCTCTTCTTTCATAAGATTCCCTGCACTCTGCCCAAAGTTTGGTTATGAGTCTCAGCATCTGCTTTAATACCCATCTGGGTAAAGTCTTTTAGAGACCCTCTGTGGTAGACTCCTATCTTGTTCCTTGTTTTCACCTTCCTCTGATGTCTATCCACTTTGTCTTTCTGAATGAAGATTGATCATCTTACCCAGGGTCCTCCTTCTTGATTAGTTTCTTTAGGTGTACAGATTTTAGTATGATTATCCTATATTATATATCTAATATCCACTTATAAGTGAGTATATACCATGTGTTTCTTTCTGCTTCTGGGGTTCCTCACTCGGATGATCTCTTCTAGTTCACACCATTTGCCTGCAAATTTCATGATTTCCTTGTTTTTAATTGCTGAGTAGTATTCCATTGTGCAAATGTACTACAATTTCTGTATCCATCCCTCAGTTGAGGGACAGCTGGGTTGTTTCCAGTTTCTGGCTATTACGAATAAAACTGCTACAAATATGGTTGAGCAAATGTCCTTGTTGTACACTTGAGCATATTTTGGATATATGCCTAGGAGTGGTATAGCTGGATCTTGAGGTAGCGCTATTGCTAATTGTCTGAGAAAGCACCAGACTGATTTCCAATGTGGAGTTTCAGGCTTTTTATGTCAGGTCTGGAGGATGAGGAAGAGGCCAGCCATCTTGATGTTTGCTACTTTTATTACCTAGTCATGGCTCCTCTCCCCATCTGTCTGGCTACCAAGGAGTCTGTCTAATGCATGCAACCCCTTTGAAAAAGTCATTCAATTCCTGAAAGGGTCGGGACCCACTGGTTGAGAACCAGTTGTCAAAGAGAAAGTAAGCTTGTTTGATGCAGCAAGAAGGAAGGTAAAATTCCTGATAATGTTAGAAATTTTCTACTAGAGACTTCCCATTTTTCTAGGTGATGTGGGTACTTGAAATCAAAGAACAGGCTCTGTCTCTTCCAAGATGAATTCCAGATTCATCCTGTGTACCATGGGAGTGTTGTCATTGCCCGTTTCCTCTTGTACTTTTTCTGAAAATTTTTGTTTTGTGTGTGTGTGTGTGTGTGTGTGTGTGTGTGATATGTGTATGTGTGTGATATGTGTATGTGTGTGATATGTGTATGTGTGTG
>NW_026596149.1:16599369-16628339 GCF_907164565.1 Psammomys obesus
GTGTATGTGTGTGATATGTGTATGTGTGTGATATGTGTATGTGTGTGTGTTATATGCACATGCGTATTGTTTATGCACATGTAAGTGTCTATGTGTGCACATAGGCTCATATATACATGGACAGAGGCAGACGTGTGTTGTTCTCTGCCCAGTTTTTTTGGAACTGGGTTTCTCACTGAATCTGGAGCAAGGCTGTTAGCCAGCAAACCCCAGTGATCCTCCTGTCTCTGCCCATCACGTGCTAACACTGTGGCTTTCTACATGGGTGCTGGATATTTGAACTCATGGCCTCGTGTTTGGGCAACAAGCATTCTTATCCACTGAGCTATTTCCTCAGTCCCTTGGTTTTATATTTATCTCCAAGAATGGATGTGTATTAAATGAATGAACTAAAACACTGAGATCGCCCTTTTGTAAAGGATGGTAATATACATACTTTGAGTAATTTGCTCCACGTGCGTACTAATAGCAAACTGCTAAATTGCCCTCCAGGCAGCCTTCTAGGGATGTTTCTGTATTATTTCTTAATATCTGTATTTTCTGTGCCTCGTATGAAAGTCCACAAGGGTTAAAATTGCATGGTCTCTTCTCAGTATGCGCTTTAATGTGTGGGAACCAATATGATGCTGGATCTTAAACCTGTATGTTGAGCTGAGTGGGTTAATGTCACAGCACCTGCCTGGCACACACAAGGCCCTGAGTTCCATCTATGGCAGAAAGGGAGAAATGAAAAGAAAGGAAGGAGGAAGGAAAACGAGAAGGCTAAAGGGAAAGAGGAAGAAGGAAGGAAGGAAGGGTGAGGGGAAAGAAAATGCAAGAAGAGAACGGAGGAAACCAGGGAGGGACAAGAATCAATAGCTACTTTTCATTCTTTACTTTCACAATGTACAAGCCAGGAGCTGGAGAGATGGCTCTGCAGTTGGGAGCACTGGAGGCTCTTCCAGGGGACTGGGTTTCAGTTCCCAGCCACCACATGGCAGTCAGAACCATCCACAAATGCAGTTCCGGGGGATCTGTCCCCTCCTCAGGCCTCTGTTGGGAATGGCTCGCTCACAGTACCTAGACATGCCCGAAGGCAAAACACCGGTGCACGTACAATTTCTTTTTATAAATTAATTTTTTTAATAAGATGAGAAAATATATAAGAAAAACTATCTACAAGAATAATTGTGAATCTTTCAGCTGAATTCTCTCACAAACATATCGAGAATAACTGGAAAACGTTACGCAGAAAACTTTGAAACCCACACATGAATTAAAAACAACTGGAGTAAATTAAACATGAACTTTGAGACTGTGTGTCACAAATTTCCTTCAAAAGTCCGTGTTATATTAAATCACAAATGCTTCTTGTGTGTTCTGTATTTTTCCTCAAAAGAAGCAAGACTCGCAAACTCTCTCGGAATGAGTTACCTTTGCCTGTCTTTACTTAAAAAAAAAAATTGTAAGAAAGAAAAATAAGTTGTATCTAATTTGAAAATAATAATATTCTGCTTCCTTGATTTTAATTCATTAATTGAAGCCTTGTCTAAATGTTATTTCATTTTTTTTAAACTGGGGGCACACACCTGCCAGAGTGAACATGTAAAGGTCTGAGGACAACTTGTGGAGTCAGCCCTTGCTTCTCCCTTGCTGAGGTAGGGTCTCTCCTGGTGTTTCTGCTCTACTGTTTCCAGGAGTTCTCAGTGTCTCTTCCATTCCAATGAAATGTCTTCCACTTCACCATAGGAATGCTGGGACTTCAGGTCACTGCAGCTGGCTTTTTTATGTGTGTTCTGGACTTCGGCTCAGTTATTAGGCTTATGCATGGACTGCTTTCCCTGCTGAGCAACCTCCCAGACCCAGGATCCTTAATGTTAATGTATCAGTAATACAGGCCTAGTACCACACCCCTTTTAATTTCCACACTCAGGAGCCCAAGGAAGGACAATCACCAAATTCAAAGCCTGGGCTATAGCGTGAGTTCAAGGCCAGCCCGGGGAACTTTATGAGACCCTGTCTCAAAATAAAAATAAGGAAAGGGCTGACAGTGTGGTTTAATGGCAGAGTGCTTGCGTGGCATGCATGGGGCCCTAGGCTCCAGACCTAGAGCCACAGATAGAATCAATAATAATGAGCTAAGCACTCCAAGTTTCCTTGATCTGTCTCCCATAAAACTATTTCAAACAGGTGGGCATGGCCCCAAAACTAGTTTGAAAAGGTACACCTAATGCAATGAGGTCTTTGTTTGCTTTTATGTTCTTTTTTTGTAGATTATTTTTCATTAGACATTAAAGTGAATTATGATCTGCCTTCCTTTGAGTCTCCCATGCATTAACTAATAAAACGCTCATCGATATTCAAGTCTGCAATTGTACCTTAAGAAGTTTTAACAGGGCTGAGGAGATAGCTCAGTAATTAAGTGCACTGGCTGCTTTTCCAGAGGACACAGGTTCAAGTCTCAGCACCTACATGGAGGCTGACCATTGTCTGTAACTCCCACTGTGAGTGTTAGAGGTGTCTGTGAAGTCATGTCATCCCCACTGCCACCACCGCCATATGATGGATGAATGCTCATTTTCAAAAATGTACACTCCCTCTGAGTACTTCAAAACTGTCAGTGTAATTCCTTTGAAATTTCTCTTTCATAAGAAATAATAATTAATAATAATAGTAATAGTAAAATTTAAAAACCATTGAGGCCTGGCATGCTTGTACACACCTTTAATCCCAGCCCTCAGAGACAGAGGCAGATGGATCTCTGTGAGTTCAAGGACAGCCTGGTCTATATACAAATTGAGTCCAGGACAGTGAGGGATCTGTTATACAGAGAAAAACTGTCTCAAAAACAAAAAAAAACAGAACAAAACAAAAAACCACACAGCACTGCACTTCTGGCTGCAGCTTCAAGGCCAGAGATATCATCTTTTGGAAAGTCTCTAAAATGGCTTGGTGGTCTTGGTTCTCCTTGCCACCAATTGCATGGTGGGGGAGATGAGGAGAACGCTTTGTAGAGATGCTTGAAACATCTTTAGGGAAAATATCAGAGGAACTACAAGACTATTCCTTGATGTAAGAGGAAAAGTCTTTTTTTTTTTATGTGTGTCATTCTAGTATGTCCATGACTTAAAAGCAAGATGGAACATGGTGGGGCATCAAATCCTGAGCTTATTATTCAGAAGCTGCCTCACTGGAAGCTGTTGAGGATGCTTCAATTCATACACCCTCTGGTTGAGTTAGGAGCCCTGGCAATGATCACAGTTCAATCACAAAGAATAAAAGAACACATGTAAACCACATACTTGTCCCTGCATTGGTCCAGAATGAATGCTGTCCACTGCCAGTTGGTCCTGACCCGTGAGCATGTTTTCCTTAAGGACTAGGGTAGATTATTTCAGAACTGGTGACTCACTTGGCTGTTCATCAAAGAGCCGACCCCCGACCCCCAACCCCTGTCCCTGATATCACAAAACTATGATTTGGGAGGTAGACTCACAGTCACTCTATCAAATTTGGTAGCTTTAAAGCTAAGTTATGGTAGACTAATGTGCTTGGAAAGTTTGATTAAAGTGTTTTGTGTGATGTCACAAAGGATAATGGGAAAGTTGGTGAACAGACATGCAGGAAGTCTTTAGAATGTAAAAAACAAACAACAACAACAGAAACCAGTGCCCTGAAGTGCCAGAGCTTCCTGCAGCTTCTTTCTAAACGCACATGTGTTTTCTCACCTTCATGTGACTGGTTTATTTCTTCAGATCAGTGCATACAACAATAATAAACGCGAACACGCAGGTTCTCCAGGCCAGCCAGGGTTAAGAATTCTCCATGGATTTTTTTCTTTGTTGTTTGTATAGTTTGGTTTGGTTTGATCTTGTTTTTTAAGTAGGGTCTCAGTGGCCCAGGCTCTGGCCTCAATCTTGATCCTGATAATTGGCAGAGAAACCTCTGGCCCTCCCGCCTCCGAGTTCTAAGTGCTTTGATTCCCAAATGCCCGGCTTATGTGATAGTAGAGCCGGAACCCAGGGCTTTGTGCATACTCTGCCAGCACGCTACCAACTGAACTACATCCCGGCCTGTTTCTCGTACTGTTAGATAGGTACAGTAGCTTCCCAGCTTTCTGGGCGGAATCTGCAGCTCTGTCTACTGGTTTTCACAGGCTCTGTGCCTCTACACATCTCAATGTACAGATGTCTCCTCTTCTCCAACATCCATCTTCTTAGTCCACAATCTTGAAGTTAGAACATATATTTAACTTGTGAAACTCCGAAAAGAATAAGGTCTGTTTATATCTTGTTTTAGTCTTTACTTTGTTCCTGATTTCATTTCTTCTTCAGATATTGAAAATCCTATACATAAACTTTATTACCTTATTCTTTGAAAATTTCATGCAGCTTGATTGCTTTTATCCCTCACCCCCACCTCCAGATCTCCCCAGGACTCCCCATCACATGTCCCTCCAAACTTCATGCCCTCCTATAATTTTTAATTGTCAAAGAGTAAATAAAATTGTATAGAAGGACAAAACCAAAAAAAAAAAAAATTATAATGTGAGCTTCCTAGCTTTGGGGCAAAGGTGATACCTGGGGAAAAAATAGCTATAATTATTCTTTGCTTTTGTTCCCACCTTGTTTTTCTGGTGGAAGGGTTGGTGTTTTTGATGTCATTTATGTGACATTTGTCAATTTTCCCATGCATTTTTAAAGTTAATTGTTCCTGCTTTGATAAAATCACTAGCTAATTTCTTTGATGCTGTGAAATTCTCGTTTATCCTAGGCATTTGACAACTAGTCCTCTGGCTCTTTTTTCCATTCCTTTTTTATTTGGAAAATGCGAGCGTTGCAGGGAGAACACAGCATACAAGCCAGAGTGCACCAAACAGCTTTGGAGTCTATGTTTACAACCTCTCTTTAGCTTACGCTAGAAATTCACAGAATGCCCTCTGCCACCTCTAAGAATCAACATATATTTCAAATACTGACATTTCCCCCACAGTTCTAGGCTTGTACCTTCTCTAAATAATGTTTATCAAAGTAACATGGTCCTGTGATATTTATGCAATTGATTTTGTTAGAATAAGCGCTTCGATTGGTCTCTAATCATTCTCACTTTTGTACCGTAAGTTCAGATTTGCATTTTAATTATGTTTGTCCTTTTAGAACTTTTAGGTCCTATTCTTTTTGGAAGAACTGTTGTATTTGCCTTACTTTGATGTAAAACAAAATTTTACCCATTTTAAACCCAAAGTTTTCTGTGTACGACAGTCTCCTGCAACCCAGGCTGGTCACAGGCACTCTGTTACTTAGGACGACCTTGAACTTCTTATCCTTGTGCCTCCATCCCCAAAGTGCTGTGATCATAAATGGTTGTCAACACTCACCTGGTTTATTCTCTGCTTGTCTTGAAGCCAGGGCTTCATGCACGAGAGGCGAACAGTCCACCTCATCCCAAGCCGTCCAAATGTTTTTCAAAAATAACTCCACCACTCTGTATGAGGCCACATTTTCTTTTGAGCATCTTCAGTGTAATAAGATCATTGACTTAGATGAGTTTCAAGGGACAGCATTTTACTGGCTTCAAGCATCAAGGCTATTTTTACATGAATTTATCAATGAGTCAGCTTCATGCTGAACTTTCTTCATTGACAATGATAGGTGAATAAGACCTTGAAGTCATGGCAGCCCTCTTTCTTTAGCCTTATGAGTGCTGAGATTACAGGTGTGTGCCACACCCAATTTTTTTTTCAATTTCATATCAGTGATAATCTAATAACTTTAAATAAATATTCAACAATAGGGGATATTTTCACATCCGTGTTTCAGAAAACTCACTTTCTATGTTAAAATCCAGCTTGTTCCTGAAATACTTGTTCCCAATGTTTGAATATGTGAGGATTATACTTAATAACTATAGTTATAAATATGAAAACATCTGACATTTATAGAGCGCTTACTGTGTGTCACTCCATGTTCTGGGCACATTATGTATTTGAGCTCATTTACTCTTCATAGCAGCCTATGAAGTAGGCATTATTAATGTCCATATTTTATAAGCAAGGGAATGGAGTTGCCCAGAGAAGTAGGGAATGTACAGAAGGTCAGACCACTGAGAAGCAAGGCAGCCAGGATGGTCTTGCATTCTCCTCAGAGACTAAGCACACCAAGGAAACCCGCTTTAAAATTCATGAAATGGAGTTTTAGTTGCACTTTGATTGCAAAGGAAAATAATTGGTTAGTTAATGCAAGAAGACCCCATGGGACAAGTAAGCCAGTAAATACAACTGAGCCCAAGTCCCTGTTGCAAGGTACCAACCTCTAGAAATTTAGGCCAGTTATTTCTGACTCACTTTTATGAATCTACAAAGGTAGTACATTTTACTAATTAAAGTTTACAGTAGAAATATGAACAGACCAGAATAAATGAGCTTGCTAGTTTGTAGAGAGCCATTTATCTCTTTTCCATCTCTGCCTCCCTTTGTGCAAGTTCACAAATGCATCTGTGCATACACACACACACACACACACACACACATACAAACACACTGCAACTTTATATATCGAATTATATAAAGGGTTTTCTGTTGGGTCTTTTATGGTATATATTTATGAAAAGGTAATGAATCTTGTTTCCTAGAGCATCTTAATTTGTATCTGGATAAATTAAAAATGAAAGAAAGTGCCTCATGAGGTGACACAGCCCTGTAATCCAGCACTCAGAAAACTATGGCAGGAAGATAGTGAGTGGGAAGCCAGCCTGGACCACAAACAAAGATCTATTTCAAAGAAAGGATGACTAAATTCTAAATTGCTCCAATGTCTTACAATACCTGAACAGCTAAATGATGATTTATCCACACCATTACTGGGTTTAGAAACATACCACAAATTTTGGAGTGACCCTCCACAGACAATCTGGAGTATGTTAAGGTGGGGCCATAGCCTCACCCTGCCACCTCATTCCACACAACATCACTTATCCTCCAGTGTGTGCTTGAACACCCCTGACTGTGGTCCATAGCGAAACACCAAGCCCCTCCCTGTTCCCACTATGGAGGTGTGAATATGGAAAGCACTTGTGATTCTCACCAAAAACCTTGCCCTGCAAGATGGCATAGTCTTTACCCTTAATCAATAGACATAACTAAGCCTTCGCTGTGGTGGTAGACAGCTGAGGACATCTTTAGCTCCTCTAACACCAAAGGAGCCTCACTGTACTGACAATGTAATTTTTTACAAAAGATAAAACAGAAAAATAAAAAAAGAGTGGATGTCACCAAAGATACTAAAGACAATGGGTTAAAATTAGTTGAGAGTAGGGCTGAGGGAGAAAAAAAAAAAAAACAGCAAGGTAGCATATACTTGTAATGCCCCACTCTGAGGGGACAGAGAAAGGCAGAAAGCTACTGAAATTATTAAAATTTTTATATGAAAATTACTTTTTGCGTTATTGGATTTATAAGATATTTTAAAATCTTTATTCTTGTAGACTTATTTACCCACTCTCTTTATCATTACCCGAATAAGCACTTTCACAGCTGAATTTTGATATGGATATAACGAAATGAACACAAAATAGATGTTTGAGCCCCCCTCCAAATGATAGTGCCTGTTTTCTCCAGCTAAGGGATGAAAGATATTTGTAGAAGCTGTGGGTAATACCCTTTGCACACAGACACATGTCATTCTTGGTGAAGCCACTAGCCATTTTTATTTTCTAAGGGTACTCAAAGTGTATATTTAAATAATTTTACAAGAATACAATCAATGTATTTCTTGGCATGCGTGTGGAATGGAGGTCAGAAGATAACCTCAAGTGTTGGTCCCCATTGTTATGGCTGCCGGCTTGGGAGCATCTAGAAATTCTTCCGTCTTCTGAGATTATATAAAGGCATTCTAGGGATCCAAGCCCAGTCCTCATGCTTGTGCATCAATGTCCCTAGCTCATTAATACATTTTTGAGGCACCAAGAAAACAGTCAAACACAAAGCCACGGAGGCTAGGGAGATGATGGAGCCCCAGAGGGATCATACATTGTTAATTCTGGTACTCGGAAAAGCAGAGGCAGTTTGGATCTCGGTGAGTGTGAGGCCAACCTTGTCTGTATAGTGAGTTCCAGGACAGCCAGCGATACGCAACAGAGACTCTGCCTTAAACAGACAAACAAAGCACATACTGCCCTCGCAAAGCTCTGTTCCAGCACCCATGGGAGGTGGCTTGCAACTGCCCAAAAGTCCAGTTCCAAGTAAAAACAGTGCTCTGTCTACACTCTTTTGCACATGCTCACACAGATACACATACACCACACACACACACACAGACACACACACACACAATTATAAATAAGATTTAGGAAAAACCAGCCACAGAAGTTTGTGTAAACCACCTAGCAACAGAACATTAGTATCTATCAGCCTTCAACCAGTTGTCAGGCAATCACAGTAAAGCTAGGAATACTGTGACCCTTTTTGTTTTGTTTGGTTTGATTTGGTTTTTTGTTTGTTTGTTTGGTCTTAGCTAAGGACTTCATGCATACCATGTCCATGATATGTCCAACTAAAAGTTGGGCAGCCAGGAAATATCCTTGAATGCCACATCAAATTATCTCCTGTTAGCCAGGATCCTTCACCATTAGTCAATAAATTCCTGCTTCTGAGACCCTTGCAGTCTCGAATGGGTTGACTCTTGCTTCATCCACAGGATGGGAACACTACGGTATTTTCTTGTTCTGTTAATAAAATCAGAGGACAGCGGAAGGACATTCGGGGGATGCATTCTGAAGAGTGTGGCATTAGTAGATGTCCTTGCAGGAGTACTCACTTTGAGAATCAGTGTTTAGTCTGTTACTAACAGTGGTGCCTAGTACTGGTGTGCTTCCTTCTATGGGGAGCAAACTGAGCAAAAAGGCATTTCTATATAGTGTGTGAGTTTGTCTGTGTGTATGTATGTGTGTGTGTGTGTGTGTGAGAGAGAGAGAGAGTCTGTGTGTGTGAAAGAGTCTGTGTGTGTGAAAGAGAGAAAGAGACAGACAACTGACAGGTGACACAGTATATGTGTGGAGGTCTGGGGACAGCCCTTGGGAGTCAGTGTGGAATCTGGGACCCAGGTCAGGTCATCGGTCTTGGCAGCAAGTGCCTTTACTGGCTCAGCTGTCTTGCCAGCCCCAAGATACCTTTCCAATGTAGAGTGCACTCTTTCAAAGACCCTCTCGACAAAAACGCTATCTTTTGTTACTCAGATTCTGAATGCCTAGACTAAGGCAAGAGTCCCAGGGATCATGACTAACTCCCTTGCTTCCATCCTGTCCTGTCTCTCGTCTGAGAACCTCACAGTTGTTTGTTTGTTTGTTTCCTCTCCAAGAAAGAGATGTGCATTTCAGAAACCAAGTAAAATGACCAATCAAAAAGGCCTTTCTCTACCACTTTCATTGTGTACTGTAAATAGCACAAGACACTTCAGACCTATTCACCCTTTCCATCCTTTGCTCATGGAAGAATTAATTTAAATATTCCATTTATCCAGGAGGCTGGGTACCATAAATACCTGTAATAGACAGTCACCTGCAGTCCACCAATAGCTAAGTTCTGCAAACATACCCAAGAGCTGCTTAAGCAGAGGAAGCTCCCCCTTTTGCTCCATCTTTCTAGGGGGTCCTTAAGGAAGCTAGCTGTATGGCCCATCCGACTTGAAGGACATCCAAAAGAAGGTTCTTCTTTTTTCCTTAATTATACATCGAATGTGCATTATTTCTGGGTAGTCAACTCTCCTGGGAGTTTACAGACTTGGCATCTTCTCACTAACATTTATTACCTACATTGTTAGATAGTAGTATAGTGTGCTGAATGGGCACTGTCTGTTAATTTCATCTTTTTCCCCAAGAAAAGGAAAAATGTGTGGTGTTTAGTCACTTCTCACAGGTACGTCTCACTGAAGCCTGGGTGGGTAGGGCATCATTACTCAACTCGTTTGCAGGTGGGTCTGGGCTCGGATATTAGAACTCCCACTTAGTAAAGGCTGCAGTTAAAACCTCAGTTCCTGCCCACGTGGAAAGATACTTTGTAACAGCTAACCCATCAACAGCCTCCAATTCCCAGTCACCATGTTTGTTAGTGTTTTCTCTCAGCTGGAAAGCAAAGCCAAGGGAACAGCCCAGGAGAGAGAAATCCAATCCTGTTTTCTGTCTTCTTTCAAAAGCCATGCGGCTGTTCATTCTTTCTCCAAAAAGTATTTGTTTATGTTTGCTCGTGAGTAGTAACTAATTTCATCCATTTCCCAACGATGCTTACAGCTACCAGTTATCAGTGCGTACAAGGTGCTAACATCAACTTCACTTTCTACAAATATCATCTCATTTCATACTCAGAATAATGCTAAGAGGAATAAGCATTAACCAGCCTGATTTTAGAAACAAAATGAAGCCCAGGAGAGGTTAATGAACTTGCACTGAAAATACGGTGGTTTGAAGCCAGCTTTAAGACAAAGCCCACACTCACTCAGTCACCCTGAGTAGCTTCCTCCTGCTTCACTCTACCTAGCTCACCCTGGAAGAGCTTTTGAGAGCAGCTCTGAAGGTGTCTGGATTAGCCAGAAGTCACTTTCTGGGCTCTCCTTCCCTGGCCACAGATGAAAGTTATTTGTATATATGTTTCAGTTAAACTTTTAAAAGAGCTATTTATGCCCCAACATGGGATCCCCAAACTCCAAATCTCACGTAGTTCTAGATGGGAGTTCACACTGCCTTTGAGCTCATTCTAACCCAAGCTGTTTTCACAGTGATGCCCTGCCTCAGCCTCCTGAGTGCTACAATTAGAGGTATGTGTGTCACTATGCTGGCATGCAAAGTTCCGTCTTCAGAACTCAAGGATCTTATAGGAGAAAGACAAAGGAGGCGGCAAGAGGCACATAGCCAAGCGGTTTTGACCAAACTGGTTTGGTTGATCCTTACTCAAATCTGGTTCTACAGGGATCTGGTGGAGCTGGGGAGACTGATGATTGCTCGGAGTAGGCTGCCGAGGCCAGCCTCAACCACACTCTGTGTAAACAAAAGTACTCAGAGTAACAAAACAGTGTTTTGCTCAGGACAGGTCTGGCCCAGGTTCCCTTCAGAGTTGCTATCAAAAGCCTTGCCAGCTAGAGAAGTCCAGACTAAGCTGGGTACAGGGAACCAAGATGACAATGACTAGGTCCTCCTTTAGACCCCCAACTGCCACAGAGCCCCTGTGACAGGACTCATGTGTGGAATATATGGGATAGAGTTACTTTCCCCCCTAGTCTCTTTACCAACTTTTTTCAAGCCTAAAGTGTACAAATCGTGACAGTGTGCAACTGAGTATAAATTGTGTATAAGCAGTGAAATCCAAACACTTCAGAACCCCACTCATATTCTGACACTACAAAGGAACCTTCCCCTTTGCATTTTTACAGATGGTCTTACCAACTGGTTGTATGTGTGGGTTGGTGTGTGTGTGTGTGTGTGTGTGTGTGTGTTCATGTGTTTGGGTAAATAAGCGTGCACATCCCTGTGGAAGCTAGAAGTCAACCTCGTGTGTCATTCCTCTGGATCTGTCCACCTTGTTCTTTGAGGCAGGATCTCTCCCTAGGACCTGGGGCTCACCAAATAAGCTAAACTGACTGTCCAAGGAACCCCAGCAATCCATATGTCCCACCAGGCACTGGCATTACAAATGCATATACCACCACGCCTGGCTCTTTGACCCGGGTTGCTGGCATTTGAACTAAGATCTTTTGTGCTTGCAAGGCAAGGACTTTACTGACTGAGCCATATCCCCAAGCCCCTATCGTGTGATATTTAATCACATATACGAAAGGAAGATGTCAGTGTGGTGGCTTATTCAAGGCCAGCAGCGTTCTGAGTGAAAATGGTAAAGGTTGGAGGCTGTTCAAACATAAACCAAGGGTGTAATGCAGGCACCGCCAGGTGAGGGAAATGACCACCTTGCGCTCTGTTTGAAATGCCAGGGCTAAATTACAAAGACCCAGTTGACAATTCTGGCTTGTGCACCAATGGGAAAAAAAAGTGTGTGTGTGTGTGTGTGTGTGTGTGTGTGTGTCACAGCTCTAGTAGTGAAATCTAGAAATTTCATCTGTGTCAAGTCTGGAAGAAGCAGATGGATACTTAGCTTTATTTAAATTATCAAGATAATTGCCATGGTATTTTGCTTTGCTTGTTCTGGGGAAATGTGGCCTCAGCGAGGATGCCAGGCAGTGAATGTCACCGTGAGGCCAGACCACTTCTAACCATTACCTTGTCTGCCTCAGCACCCTGATTAATCTCAATGTCAGACATAAAGTTAATTCTGTTTTTGTTTTTAATCACTCAGTTGAGGTTAAGTACAAATTCGTGCACAAACACACTGTCTCCACACTTCATGGGTTAGTAACTCTGGGACTCTTAAGAACTCTTAAGCATACAGGGTGTTCAGAGAGCTGTGACTATGTTTCTTGAAGAAATGACAGCTCACATATTTGGAGACACATGAGCTGGTTGGAAGCTGGGACCTCTGATAGTTGATAGTGCCACCCATAACCTGAGGATTACAGTTGATCACTTCCTGTGAGCACTGTTATTTCTCATGCCAATCAGGGTATCCTACGCTAGGAGCTACATGCCCAAAAACTGTGGCTACCTCTGCCACGAGTGATGGGTGGACATGAGAGTAATACACAAACTCGATGACAAGACTGAAGGACTCTTCAACAGAAGACCTGGACTATCGCCCACCAGACACACTCAGTGGTCGTTGGTCGAGTAGCATACAACTTGGGTGTCCCCGTGACCTGTTCCTGGAGTCAGAGACCCAGATGTATCCTATACATTGTCTCTTTGAGAAAGTGTGTAAACCCCACACCCACTAACTGCTCCATACTAATCCAGCCAGATTCTTTCTCCTCCTGCTTCCTGATGGCTGAATCACAACCCCAGTCCCCTCCCACAGGGATTCCCTATATGCCCTGGGATTCAAAAATATAGTTCAGCTCAAGAATTCTGACAGTCTTTGCATAAGAAATTTCATGACAGAATTGTTTTCTCTAAAATGACCTAATCTCTTTGAAAAGTCAACTTTCTTTTCTTTCTTTCGGTGCTAAAAACTGATGTTGGTTGTTTGTCCCCTAGGAAAATCTCTTTTTCGTGATGGAGTATCTCAATGGAGGAGACTTAATGTACCACATTCAAAGTTGCCACAAATTTGATCTTTCAAGAGCCACGTAAGAGCCCTCCTTGGGATTTGCGGCATTCTGTGTTCTCGGTGGTTTATGTGCTCTCGGCATCCCCAGACTGTTTTACTTATGTGGTCTTTTTAAGTTGTTTTTTGTGATTGTGTGAGTGCTTGGATGTGTGTATGTGCACATGTGCATGCCGTGCCCTCAGAGTCCAGAAGAAGGTGTCACATCCCCTGGAACTGGAGCTACAGGCAGTTGTGGGCCACCTGATGTGGGTGCTGGGATTTGAACCTGGGTCCTCTTGGAAGAGTACCAAGTACTCTTAGCCACAGAGCCATCCCTTCAGCCCCCTCACATGTTATTTTTCTTACCTTCTTGCTTGGCAGGCCTAAGTCCCAGAACAAGGTAAATCCTTGGGAATGGTGCCAAAGAAACTAACAATTTTCCATTTCATAGAAATGAAATCCACTCCGGTTTTATTTCATGTTCTGCATGTTATACAACAATTTCTTCATGTGGTAGGAAACCCCTCCAGCCACCAAGCTCCTAACTCGTTGAGCACATATGCAAATACGCGTCCTTTGGAAAGGGCAGTGAAATGGAACCCGGATATTCTAGGTGGCCCCGGGAGTGGGACTGACCTGTCCTGGGGAAGATCAAGGGGGTGTGAGAAAGCATTCAACCCTTCCTGTGTTTGAAAATATGCCCTCTCCCTCTCTGTCGTCAAGAGGACAGAGGTGCAAGCGAGATGGAGCTGTTCCCCTCGTAGAACCTACAAGCAAAAGGAAGCAGTGGAGTTAGAGTCAGTTTCAAACGATGGCTTAGTAGTAATGGTTCCTCAGGACCTGAGTGCCATCTCAGACCCTCAAAGGCTGTCCTCTGGTCTCCACAAATGCGTCATGATAAACAATAAACAGAAAAAGAAATAAATGTGTTATTTTTACAGATAACCATATCCTGTGATTTTTTGTTTTGTTTTGTTTTCGGTGCTCAGCCATCTGTCACACACCTACTACTTAGAGTGGTTAGGGCTGAACTGAAATGAAAGATGGACTTGGTTCACCAGCTGCTGCTAAAGCCCAGTGATGCGGCTGTTTTATCAACTCTAGAAGGGAGCACTAGCCATTACCATGGTTTTCAGGCTCCTTCAGCCAAGCACGTGAGGTTATTTTTATCATGTTTCAGAAGCATTGCGCAGAACTCAACAGGCATTGCACACGTGTGTGTGTGTGTGTGTGTGTGTGTGTGTGTGTGTGTGTGTGTGTAGAAATGATCCCTCTGTCCCTGAGAGTCCTATAAAGCTAACTTGAACACCTGCTGCCCACCTATTGTGTCCTAAATGCTTTCTGGGCATTGCTTTCTTCCTAGGACTCAGCATATTTCACATCCAGGAAGCTCTCCCCTATGTCTGACTTAATCCCACCAGAGAGACACAAACTAATTTCCATTAGCCTGTCACCAGTGAAGATGAGGACCAGCTTATCACCATCTATCTTCTAATATCCCTTTATTCATCTCTCACGCACGCTGTAGCTCTGGCCCATACTTCACATCATCCGTATGAAAATATTCTAGCCAGATATGTTGAGAACGGTCTGCCACATAGCTCTGTGGGCTCCAGGAAGAATTTAAAATAAAGGAGGAAGTTATTGTCCTGTTACACTGTACTATTTGTTATGTTTCAAGTTTGCATGGGTTTTATGATAGTATGGGCATTGCCACTTAAGATGAGTAAACAGCAGATTCAGAAGATGTTAACTGAAGATACTGGCTCTTAAATGATGCTCTCTGGGCCGGCAATGGGTGTGCTTGAGCCTTTGTGTTAAGTGTAGCATGGATGATATCTTCTTTACTGGAATTAAGCAAGAGTGTGTATATGCCATTTAGTTGAATACACACAGAGTGTCACAGGGCTTGGGGATTTCACTCTGCTCTGTTCCTACACTCACGCTGTTTCTTGACTGTCTTTCTTACAGGTTTTATGCTGCTGAAATCATCCTTGGTCTACAGTTCCTTCATTCCAAAGGAATTGTGTATAGGTAAACCGTGCTTCTGTCTGACTTGACTTTACAGGCCAGTTGATTTTTAAGCACTGCAATTGAATTGTATTAAAATGCCATGGGGGAAAAGTTCCCACCCAGAAAACCTTCCCACTGTGAAGTTCTAATCCTGGAAGCCTGAAGGTTCTAGTCCCCTTTCATTCTTTCTTCTTCCTTTAGCTTTTTCTTTCCTCCTCCTGCCACTGCTTCATCTCCAATACCTTATTTCTGCTTTCTCCATCATTTTTTGCCCTTTGTGCCTCTTGATCTTTTTTTGGGTCACTTAGAAATGCTTATGCAATGCTTCCTTTGGGGTTGGAGAAGGAAGCTCTCTCTGGAAGGCTCACTCACATGACATTGATGAAAACTCAGGTCTGCACCCTTCAGAAGCACACAGACCACCTCCACTGCCCTCCTTCATAAATTCAAAATTTCTCTCTTGCACAGTATTCTTTCACTCTCTGCTGTCAGAGCTCTTAGATGAACGCTGTCAATCTACAGTCTTTGCCTCTCCAAACACAGTTGACTCATGGTTAACAGAAAATCTTTAAAAGTTAGATGTCCAGTTTCCACACTCACTACAGATGAAGGGAAGGAGACAGAGAGGGAAAGGAGCTGAGGAGGAGTTGGATGAACTAGCAGAAACCAAGAACAGGGCCCTGTTCTTGGACAGTCATGACCTGGAGTCACTATTAAAAGTTCCATTGTCTTGCACTTGGCTTTTTGCAGACAGCAGGCAGCACAGAGCTTTGGTCAACACTGAAGCTTTGGTGTTTACACATGTCCTATCTGAAAAAACAATCACATAGTAAGAACACTCCACTTCCAGATGTGTTCTGGCAGGGGTGCTCTGTGCAGTGTCTCAAAGCTGAGCACCTGGAATGTCCTGGAAAGCCAGCCTCCTTACACATACTCTGAGTATAAGCTTCTTTTTTAAGGTGTCTGTGAGAGAGAGAGACATGTACACAGTATCTACAGAGGCCAGAAAAAAAAAACATCAAATTCTTCAGAAATAGTTACAGGTGGTTGTGTGATACCTTACCTGGATGCCAGGAATCAAATTCAGGTTCTCCAGATGAGCAACAAATCCTATTTGGTACTAAGCTATTTCTCCAGAATGTTTTTTTTTTTTCTATCTACAAAGAAGTATATTAAAGATGATGACTTTCAAGGATCTTATAACCTCATGGACACACTAAACAAATTCCATATCCTTCCTTATTAGAACATAAGACTTGAAATCATGACCTACATTATTAAACATATCAAGAGCCCTAAAATGGGTATATGCTGTCATATCTCCATATTCATCTGAACATTATTTAAAGACCTTGATCAAGCTGCATGCTGTTTTAGTTTCTTTATAACTCCTGCAATATGCAAAACACTCTTGTACTTAATATTGCACAGTTTTCAAGTTGATAAGTGGACAGACTGGTAAGTGGATGAAAGACTTAATGGATGTCTTGATAAATGGATGAGTGAATGGATCAATAAATGGACAGTTTGAGTGCTAGATAGATGTGAGAGAAGAACAAAATCAGGGATTGTTTTTGAAGGAGAGAGAACTGGATGTCACAGTTAAAAGGGACCTTTAAAACTGAAATCCATATGCTCTAGTGTCTCTCTTCCCCCGTTTGCATCTTGGTAGCTGTGCTGTTGGATGTGCTGCACAAAAGGACCAATAAATGTCTTCCTATGACAAACAGCATACACTCATTTTAGGGCTCTCTCCATGTATGTGAGTCATGGTTTTAAGTCTTCTATGTACCAAACAGGGAAGCATCTTTGGTTCACTGAGTGAAGTCATGGTAGATCTTTGAGAGATATTATAAGATCATTAAAATTGAGATGAGGCCATCAACTCTGCCTGTATGCTACTTGTGGAAGACAGCAAGCTGCTGGCAAGGAAAGTTGACACCAGACATCAGCTGCTGCTGACACTGAACTTGGCCTGCTTTAAGAGATGCTTCCAGTGAGCAAGTATAACTTGACTGATCTAAACTTTTAATATGGTGGCTGGATTGCTGAAGAGAGCCTATTCATTTCCTTCTACAGACCTCATAGGATTATGTTTTTCTGTTTACAAACTGTACTTAGTCATTTTGAAGGGCTACCTAAAATTAAACCAGTCTTGGGGGCACATGAATAAAAACAGAACATTATTCTGTCAGTTCTAGAGACTAGAAAGCTGAACTCAAATTACAGGCAGGGCTATCCTTTCATCAAAGGCTTAGAAGAGGAGCCTTCATCAGCCAGCCCCACTGGGGTAGCTGCAGGCATTTTTTGGCCCATAGCTACATCATTCCCATCTCTGTCTCCACCTTGGCATGGCCTTCCTCCTTGTGTGTCTGTCCACCATGTGGCTGAGAAGAAGGCATGATAGATTTCGTCTGTCTTTCCCACACATGCAATTCAGAATGAGTTCGTCTTGACACCTTAATAACTTCATTATGTCAACACATACTCTTTTCCTTAAATGAGATCATAGTCACAACATTCTAGGGAGTAGGGCATGAACCATATTCTTTATATTATATATAATACACACACATATATGTATGTGTACATGTATGTGTAGATATCTCTATCTATCATCTCTATCTCTATCTACATCTATATCTGTATCTATACACACTCATACACACACACACATATACAGAGCCAGGCATGGTGGTACATGCCTGTGATCCTGGCAGTCAAGAAGCTGAGGCAAGAAAATTACAAGCCAAGAATAGTTTGGGCTACCTTTTGAGTCTCCAATGTGTGTGTGTGTGTGTGTGTGTGTGTGTGTGTGTGTGTGTGTGTGTCTGTGTGTGAATATAAACATACATGTAATGGGGTAGGCACCATTCACTACTCTGCAACCAGTATCATGAACTGATGAACCTTCACAATAAATAGTCTCTGATGGGCAGAAAATATGTAGAATTCTGAACTCTAACATATCTAAATAAATACACTTTCTAGATTTGGGGAGAAGGGTAGAAGTAGATGAAAAGATGGGGGCAGTGCATCCTAAAGAGCCCAAATAAATATGATTCCAGTTTTAAAAGAGAAGGCAAGAAAAGACCTTGTCAGAACTGATAGCACTCCAACAACAAAAACTTCTTATCTTCCAGTAGGGTTCTTTTTCTTAAGGGAAAGAGGAGTTTTCAAGTAGAGAAAACGACTGCAGAGAAACCTCTCTCTGTATATCTGTCTGTGTGTGTGTGTGTGTGTCTCTCTCTGTCTCTCTGTCTGTCTGCTCTCCCTCTATCACAGACACACACACACACACACACACACACACACACCCCACAGAAGTGAAGCAGAAAGGGATAGACCAGTTAGCTCTTAGAGCTGCTTACCACCTCTTGTGGAGCAAAACTTAATTAGCGAGTCCAGAGCCTGTGATTGGATAGCACAGAACTGAACTAATGAGAAGGGGAGACCTGGGTAGATGCCCACATCATAAGGGAGCCTCCTACTGGAAACGGCAGCATCTTGAAAGATGCCCTAAGTCTTAGTTTGGACATAACATAAAATCAAGGACTCAGAAAATACACAGACATAAAAAGACAAGCTGGAACCCCAACTGTGGAAATACTGAGCTGAGGAGGAATTAACTGTATTTCTGAATGGTAAATGACCTCACCTACATATCTGAGGCCACTTTTAAATGCTTTCACGTGGCCTGTCTCAGTAGATGCCACAGAGATAAGCAAGAGGCGCCATGCCCTTTGTTTGTTGTTAGTAACAGGAGGCTCAGCAAAGGGCAGGTGACAGCTGGGGAAGTCCACCATGAAACCAACTCTACTTGGCTTATGAACAGAAGATCTTCCCAGCACTGACCACATGACACAGGGTCCGCTGAGTTCTCTGTTCTGCCACAGAGACAAACAATGGCTGTGGACTCTAAAGCTCTTGAGTCCTGATGTCCTGTGGTGAGGAGTCAGTTGAGTGACTTGCCTCAGAATGCTCTTCTTTAGGTTCTAAAGCATCTCTAGTTGGCTGCAAAGAACGTAGCTAGTCTTCTGCCTTCATTCCTTACTACTATGGAGGTCTGGCTTGGGAAAAAAAAAAACCTTCTGGACCTTTCCATTCCAACTCTCATCTCTCAGACCTTCCGTCCCACAATCCCAAAGACATCTGTACTCTTTAAAAAAAAAGTGGATTGCAAATTTGACATGAAGCTTGTTTTTCCTAGCCAGAGGCACAGAGAACATTTATTTTTAGATCAGTTAAAATACATCTTTGTATAATTTCATGAGACCAGTTTGATGAGAAACACCAGGTGGTCTTTGTCTAAAAGGATCTAAGAGAGAAGACTAGGTTTGCATCCCAGGCCACTGCCTGACTGTGTGGTCCAGATAAAGAACATTACCTGTGAGAAACTTTCATCTTAGAACAGCCAGTACTAATAATAACTTGATGGGGATGAGGGACTGGCTCACGGGACAGGAAGCAGTACTTAGTTCTGAAGCTCATAAACCTGAGTTCAAATCCCCAACACCCCACAAAAAGCCAAGTATGACTCATGCATTTGTAATCCCGGTAGTGGATGGAGGGGAGACAGGAGGGTCACTGGGGCTTGCAGGTTGCCAGCCCAGCTCCAAGGACACCCCGTGTCAAGAAGAGAAGGTGGGGAGTGATAGAACAGGGTATCTTCCCTCTTTCTCTCTCCTCCACACATGCACAAACAAGTGTGAGCACCCACCCACACGTGTGCCTGTGTATAACACGACACACCACACACATCCACACCCATAACACACAATAATAATAATCTGATATCTGAAGACACTGTGAGAATCGAATGATGGAATGTATGGACAAGCGAAAGAAGTCAGCGAAAGTACTAAATTCCATGTACATTGTTGTTCTGGTCTTTTCTAAAGCCTCACAGCTAGATATCTGTCTGGCTCCTTAGAGATGACTGTCACCATCCCCAGCCAAGTTTTAGAGCTATATAAACATAGGTACAGATGGCAAACTTAAAGTGACACCAATATGGCAGAGCATATGGATTAAGCTAATAAGCCCGGACTGTTAGCATGTGAATTTAGATTAGCCTGTAACTGAATTTAAGGGGATAAAATTGCTATGTTGTATATTTAGCTCCAGTGGGACATCAGGAGGCAGAAGACTAGCACTTGCCAAGAGAAGCATTAGATATAGCAGGCATCTTTGCTCTTGACCATGAAAGTGTGTCAAGAACAGATAGTATCACGAATCTGAGACATGTCTAGGGATTCCCAGTCACACAGAAACTGTTGGTGACACGTGGGTAGCAGAGATGACTAACCTGGCCCAAATGGAAGCCATCAGCTCCAGGTACATCTGCTACATCTCAGCTCCAGCAGCATAGCCGGGTCCCACTCTGTTTCTCTAGCTACCTTAGTCTCACAGGAAGTGGAGAGCTGGCGTTAGAAGAGTTACTCAGGTGTGCCTCACAGCTAATAACCATTGCTTGGTTGTTAATTGACTCCATAAATATAATTGAGTGTTTAGTGTGTGCTGTTCTGTTGCTGTTGTCAGAACAGCCACTAGGGCAATGACCCAGGTCATTGATATACTCACTGTCCTGCTGAGACACAGCCACAGAGAATATATGGATCGAGGCCCTAAGGTGCAACAAGTACTTAGAAGGGGAGGGAAGACATGAGAATCTGTTAGAGTATCTGGCCCAAGCCAGATGGCCAGGGCACCAAAGGCCTCAAGAGAAGCCCTGAGCATGGGCTACCGATATGGGTAGTAGGACAAATGACAGCCCCTGATGGTCTAGGGGATGAGGTGCAACAGAGCTTCCCCTCAAGCTCCCATACCATGAGAATTTCACTTTAACAAAACTGTGTTAATTCAAGTGAGGTTTCCCTTCGTTTTTGTTTTTCAGGGACCTGAAGCTAGATAATATCCTCTTAGACAGAGATGGACATATCAAAATCGCAGATTTTGGGATGTGCAAGGAGAACATGCTAGGAGATGCGAAGACTAACACTTTCTGTGGGACTCCTGACTACATCGCTCCGGAGGTAAGGCCACACTGCCTGGGAGGTCCTTCCCCAGCCCAGTGCGCTGAAACCAAGCGCTTTCTCCCTCTAAGATTCAGCATTTGGTTTGCTCTGGGGAGTGGTTTCCAGATGCAGACACACATACACGAAAATGCTAACATCATCTCTTCGTGGCTAGAGGGGCTTGGCCCGCCTTTGAGCCATGGTTCTGAACAACCCCAGCCTTAAAAAAAAAAATTACCTGTTCTGATCCAACAGCAGGAGCACCTGGCAAAGAGTCAGGGAGAAGCAGAGATCCACCCAGGTCAGGTTCACATTGGGAGAAGAACACCTGGAGGGCCGGAGAATGTGGTTGTTAACACCTCCCACACCCCATTCCTAAATGAGTGTAGCCCCTTCTCACAATGAGAGTTAACTCTGTGTCGAAGTGTTATGGCAGAGAGTTAAGGAGGGAGCATCTGCATGTCCGAAAACTTCATAATGAAATTCATTACTGTATATGATTAATCATTGCTAGGAAGAAAAACCTAAACAAACAAACAAACAAACAAACAAAAAAACAAAAAAAAAACGAGGCTTCTAAAAATTAAGTTTTATCAGTAAATCATTTTCCTGCTAGTCTGAGGATGAGCATTTTCTCAGGAGGCATCTATCCTTTCACCTAAACTCCCTTTCCCCTTTGGGGAATCCTCCTCTAGCTGCCCACCCCAGGGAGATTAGAGACTGCCTTGCCCTGTGGTCCTTGACATAACATGGAATATCCGACCATGTTGCATTATTTTATTTTTAATCTTTCAATCTCCTGCACAGCTGTTTGTTTGCTCTAAAGTCTGGTACTGTTGCTCCCTTTTAAAAAGCTTTTTAAGTTTTGAAACAAGTGTAAGTCTGTAAGAAGTCCCAAAGGTAGGGACCTGCACCCTCCACCCAGCTTCCTCCATTGGTTACATCTCGAATAGCTCAGCAGCTGGAGAGATGGCACAATGGGTGAGGCAACTTCCTGCCCAAGCAAACCTTCTAGCACCCACTTTAAAAAACCAGGCATGGCCACGTACACCTATAACCTCAGACCTTTGGAAGGTAGGGACAGGAGAATCACAAGGATTTGCTGACTGCAAGCCTAGCTCCAAATTCAGTGAGAGACCCTGCCTCAAGGAATAAGGTAGAGAGTTCAATAATAGGATACTCAGCGTCTTGCACCATCGTGGCTGCACACACCTACATACATACATTCGCATCTGCTCATAAATCACACACACACACACAAAGTGTAGTAGTTACTTTTCTCTAGCTGTGATAAAACACCATAACTAAGGCAACGTATAGAAGAAAGGGCTTATTTGGGTTTACAGTTCCAGAGGGATAAGAGTCCAGCACCATCACAGGCAGGAAGGTTGGCAGCAGGCAGACTTGTGCTCAAGTCTTGAACCACAAGCAGGGAGCCCAGGGAATAGTGAGGTGAGAGGCTTTCAATCCTCAAATCCTCACCCCAGTGACACAATCCCTCTAGCAAAGCCACACTTCCTAAGGCTCCCCCAACAGTGCCACCAAAGTATCCAAACACTTAAGACTGTGAGGGACATCCTACCAGTCCCCCTCATGGGAGGATTTGGATGATCTTACCTTTCACAGGCAAGGACTCAGTGAGGGGACTGACACAGAAAAGTGAGACAAATTAGCCTTTACAAGTGAATGAACGGGGCCTGGAGAGATGACCCCGCTTTAAGGGCACTGACTGCCTTCCAGAGGACCTGGGTTCAAATCCCAGCACCCACAAAGCACCTCACAACTGTCCATAACTCTAAGATCTGACGCTCTCACATAGACATGCCTGCAGGCAAAACATCAATGCTCATAAAATAAAGGTAATTAAATCTAATTTTTAATTGAATAAATGAATGAACTTGTGAATGGAGGATGATTGTCTAAGGGCACACCTCTGATTTCCCAGGTAAAACAATGCCCGAAGCAGATCCCCATAATCTGTCAACTGCGGCATCGGGCTGGAGCTTAAGAACAAGGATGCTACCGTGGTTTTAATTTTAACTTAACCTCATCGAAAGGTGTGAATGGCCACTGTTCTTCAAAATATTTGTGGTTGCTTTAGCTGTCCAGTTCCGTTCATTGCTGTGATGTCTTTTATATTAGAACTTTTATATTAGAACCTGCATGTGAGCACAGATCCCGGCCGTGGGTGCAATAAGCCAGTTTCAGCTGAGGGGAAGCCAAAGCTAATTATGGCGCGAGTGTAGGCGACCTCAGAGCAGGCTCGATGCAGCACCAGATCCCTTTAGGGATGATCCTAAACTGCTGACTCAGCTCAGCTGGATCATGTTAGTCTCAGCAAAGGTCTCTGGTGTCTTCCTCTTGCTTCACACCCACCCCTCCCCACCCATGTCCACTCCCCCACTGCTCCAACCGCCACTCCATGAGCTACTTCTACCTTACGGGGTCTAAATATCTTTGTGTCTGTTCTTGTTCTTCTTGTCTGCAAATTCTTAGGCTTTGTTGTTTCCTCAGCAAAGCTTCCCTTCCCGGATCTGTTTCCTTTCACAGCTTCTAGAACTTTGCTTCCGTGACCTGCTGCTTTCTTTTGCAACTCCCATCTTTCCCTCTCTTTGAAGCATGCTCGTCTCCCTGTGGCTTAGTTTTTTGTCTCTTCTCATTATATTCTCTCTATCTCTCTCTCCCTTACCTCTCTCAAATTTACTTTACTTTTTATTATGTACACATACATGCAGGGGAAGGCTTTGTGGATGTGTGTATTGGTACCCAGAGAGGCAAAACTAGGATATCAGATCTCCTGGAGCTGAAGAACGGGTAGCATCCCAACATGGGTGCTGGGAATTGAACTCCAGTACTCTGCAAAAGCAATGCTTGTTCTTAACTGCTGGTCTCTCTCTCCAGCCCCTTGTTGTGTATTCTCTACTGAGTAACTTTACCTATGACAATGGTTTTAGCTCTAGAACATGTGTGGCCAGCCCAAACTTTGTCTTGCTTCAGACCTTCCTATATGTATCATAGATTTATATACATCACGGGCCCTTCAAACATTATAGCTCCCAAACTCACTTTCTCTGTTGGAGCTTCCCACTCTTTCTCTTTCCCTTAGCACATCTTTCATGATTAACCATAGGCCATCTACCAGTTGATTCTCAAGTGTTCTCGCTTCTTCTCTAAATCCAGGCAAAGGCTTTCCTTAGTGGGACCTCTCACTCCCCAGATCTGGAGACTGAATCAAGACTTTTCCTTGTTCCTACTCAACTCTCAAAATGCATCTTTTTATTTGGTCCTCCAGAAATGTATAGTTCTTCCCCATCCATTCTGGGCATTGCTTTAGCCTATCTTGCCCTGAATCCCAGGCCCTTCTTCATGCGTTTCCTCCATCATACACATCACCAGCCTCTACATGTTTTCAAGCTTTTAAAATACACTCATCTATCTATATAATTATTTATTTACCTGTATAATCATCATTTATGAAGGTCATCGTGGCTTACATGGGAGACAACTTGCACGGCGTCAGTTTTTTTTTTTTCCTCCACCATGTAGGTCCTGGGATCAAACTTGCTAGCAAGCACCCTTATCCCGAGCCATCTCAGCAGCCCGATAATCTCCAATTTTTGATGTTGTTTCTTTATCAGTTAAGCCAACACTCTGAAGATGAGTGTATGTGTTTACACTATACATGAACCTCATGCATTGCTACCAATTAACGTGATCTATGATTCAAAGAACATACCTAAAATGTATAAGATCAAATTAAACTAAGAATGAGACAGTACTAAAAACTGGTACTAAACAGCTTAATTTTGTTCTATGTTATTAATAGTAGAAAGTAAAATATATGTCATTAAAATTAGGAGATCAAATGACATTTTTAAAGTTATTTCTCTTATTTTTTTGAGATTTAAAATAATTACATCATCCCTCCTTCCCTTTTTTTTTTCCCCTTCCAACCCTCCTATATATCTCTTCTTGCTGTCTTTCAAATTCGCGGCCTCTTTTTTCATTAATTGTTGTTGTTGTGTGTGTGTCCCTAAATGCGTAAGTACAACCTTCTCGGTCTTCATAATATTACCTGCGTGTATGTTTTCATGTATGTTTGATATTATGTGACCAGTTGGTGTGCTCTTCCCTAGGGCAGACTATTTCTCCTGCTCTCAGAATTCTCTAGTTGTCTGTAGTTCTTTGTCCAGGGTTGAGGCCTCACGAGCGTTCTTCCCCTGTGGACTTTGGCATGACTATTGGCGCTGCCCTTGTTCAGCTTGTGTTTAGGCAGTCATGTGAGACTGTGCGTGTAGCGTCTGACATTCTCAGTAGAGACAATCTCACAGAGAACGTCATTCTTCTGACTCCTACAATTCCTCTTCCCCCTCTTTAACACAGTTGTTAGCATCAGTGGGGACTGGGGCCTCCAGGCTCTGCTTTCATTTGTTTTTCTGTAGTGGTTGCCCTATCTGTTGCAAAGGGAAATTTCCTTGTTGAGGGGTCAAGAGTATACTTAGAAGATCAAACAATTAAAAAAAAAAAAAAAAGTTTTGGTTTCGGAAGCCCTGAGATGGCTCAGCGGCTAACGGCACATTTTAGCACGCCTGACAACCTGAGATCCACCCCTAGGACCCACGTGATAAAAGAAATAGACTCCTGGCAACTTGTCCTCTGACCTCCACACATGTGTCATGGCAACCACATGCCTTCCTGCATCAAATAAGTATAATTTTTTTTGCTTTAAACCTTTAGGGCTCTGGTATTGAAATGTCTGATGTATTTCTTCAAATTCTTAATTCTCCTACTTGCACACCTGGTAAAGACGTCAAGATAAAACAGAATTGATAGTCTGTATTGAGTAAGGACTATTACTGGTGATAGGAGATGTAAATCCATTATCCAAAGCACTATTTTAAAGACCCCTTCTATCTAAGCAAGCTTCTTTTTGGCTAAGACATGGTTAATGAGTCCACTGGTGTTAGCTTCATGCATGGCTGACAAAAAAGCTGTCTGAACAAGACATGTCAGCCTCATTTCTTACCTCCCATGTATTGGTAGCATTTATTTAAACTCTACCTCAGGCCTAAATGTCCTGTTCGCTACTTATGTTCACTAACAGGATACGTAGCTACTCATCATCATCACCACACATGAACACACTAGCTCCAGGGGCAGAAGGGACTGCTACTGTCACCCATCACAAGGGACAAAGAGGTCTGTGACAGAGAGTGACAGGCTATTATTATTATTATTATTATTATTATTATTATTATTATTATTATTAGGCTAGTCTCTCCCAATTTAAAGTTGTGAGTCTTAATTCCTGGAGTAAGGTAGAGCTAGGAAAGGGGACCCTCTAGCAAGTCCAAGCTGCACGGTCCTTTCCACCACAGAGCAGTGCAAAGAACCATGCAGGAAGAGAGAAATACCAGGAGACAATATTAACTGTGAACTGAAATCCCCAGAGACGGGACTGCAGATCCCAGCTCTCAACCCACCGTGGGATCTGAAATAAGAAACCCAGCCTCCTAAGTCCAGTCAGAGATAACAGCAGAGATTGGAGGTGTTCTTGGAAATCAAGACATAATGTATAACAAAATACCCAGTGAATGTTAACGCTCCTTTTCAAATAGCCTGTTCCCTGTGTGGATTTGCATTCTGTTCCCTCCTCTGCATTTGCTTTAACTAACATCACCTAGCCTCGAAGCTCTAATTTTCGAGACAGCTGTCTCCTGGCCTCGGAATCTCTTTTCATTTGTTCCTCCAAAATGAGTTTGTTTACATAGACGCTTGCTCAGAGCCGGTTCTGGTTGCTTTGGCACCACCATGTGGCAAATCTTGGGAATTGCGTGTGAGCCTTGTCCCTCATACAGGTTCCCCTTTGTGTGTAGGGCTGGACCAATTGATTGTATACACTAATGGTGCATCTTTTCTTCCTTGCCACTCTCCCTGGTCTGACATTTACACTATTCCTTAAGGCAAATGACTTTTTGTTAACTTCAAGGTGAGCTTTTAGAGTCAAATATTGAATTCCAGCTACCATGTTGCAGTTTACAATGGTGGCAGATTGCAAAGTGACCTTTATTTCCACACATGGAGATGAGTTTCATCTAAGCAGCTGTCCAGCATTGCACTTACAGCAAGTTCCAGGTCACAAACCGCCTTGACTTTCCTCCTTTCTGCAGGCTCCTTAGAGCCACCTGTAGTTAGGTAGCCACGCATGAGTACCTAACAAGGCAGGTTACGAGGGGGAAGGAGTCTTCCCCAAGCTGTGCAGACGAGAGATGCAGCCCGTGCAGAGCCGGTGGGACTTTTTACAGCCATCAGAGCTGTGGGGTTGTCGGGCACTGTTTCAGGTCCCTCAGCCTCACGCCGCTCTGATCCAGGGCCGGGGGGTATCTCGCACAGAGGAGTCAGGCAGTGTTTGCCTTTGCCTCTGGCTGACTTCGCTTAAGCGTAAAGTGCTCTGGGTTCACCTATACTTGTAATGTGGGGTAGTACTCTGCTGTGTCTATGTTTTGCAGTTCCTTTGTGCATTCATTCCATTGGCGGGCTCTTTGCCTGATGTTCTGTCTTCCCTCCCATAAACATTACTGCCTCGAACACGGTGCCCACGTGTCTCAAGCACACTAAATTTGTTGCTTTGCTTCCACATCCACCATCACATCATCTTCAGTCATTCATGTGGTTGGGGATCTCTCTACGCACTGTTTTAGCAAAGCCGGGGGGAGGGGCTGCTTCGTTAGGGTGGTGTGCTTGCGCATTCCTTGCCTTCCAGCAGACAAGGAAGCTGCTGAAAGTCAAGGTGCAAAGCCTTTATTGCTACAAGCAGATAAAAACAAATTAAGTTTGGTAGAATTCCTACCTTTACTCCTCTTCCCTGGACGACAGGCCGGACTGTGCTCAGAACCTGTCCTAAGCTGTAGGTAGCTCTGGGGAGTCTCTGGTCCTTGGACCCAAGTCTGCTGTCCTCGCTCATGATAATAACATGACTTCATTCCGAGCCCCAGTGACTAGGCATGTGGCTCTTGACACGCACAATTGTGACTGGGTAGGTTTTAAAGATGGGACTGGGTTAACTGGTATCTTTGTGATTTTATGTAGAGGTGGGAGAAGAGAAGCCAGCGGGTTTTATCTGGCTTAGACTCAAGCCAGCTCTATAGGATACAATACCTGTGGGATACCACCAGCCAGAACCTCACAGCCTAGACGAGAAAATGAGAGCTACAGGCTCTGGTCAGTCATTATACTCAAAGCTAGAGGAGAAAAGCAGGAAATGAAGCTCTGAAGGGTTTACTTAGACTCAGAAACTTGGTCATGGTGTAGCCATTTGTCACCAGCTTGCCAGAAGATACAGTTCTCAGCTGAGACGACAGATGGTCACAGCCAGTCACTTACCTCCAGACTTGGAAGTGTTATCAGTCATCAGACTCATGTACTGACCACGCTCTGCCTTTTGATCACATAGATCTTGCTGGGCCAGAAATACAACCATTCTGTTGACTGGTGGTCTTTCGGCGTTCTCCTTTATGAGATGCTGATTGGCCAGTCGCCTTTCCACGGGCAGGACGAAGAGGAGCTTTTCCACTCCATCCGCATGGACAATCCCTTTTACCCGAGGTGGCTAGAAAAGGAGGCCAAGGATCTTTTAGTGAAGGTAAGAAATGAAGTTGAAACCTGGGGTGTAGCTCACTGGGAGAGTGCTTACCTCAGATGTGCAAGACCCTGATTTGGACCCATGGTGTGTACACGCACACACACACACACAAAAAAAAAAAAAAAAAAAAAAAAAAAAA
>NW_026596149.1:16628439-16641967 GCF_907164565.1 Psammomys obesus
GAAGGTAAGAAATGAAGTTGAAACCTGGGGTGTAGCTCACTGGGAGACTGCTTACCTCAGATGTGCAAGACCCTGATTTGGACCCATGGTGTGTACACGCACACACACACACACACACACAAAAAAAAAAAAAAAAAAAAAAAAAAAAAAAAAAAAAAAAAAAAAAAACAGGGAAAGAAAGAAATAAAAAGAAATAAGAAAAAGGAAAGGAAGCTAAGAAGGGAATCACAAAATCAGTGTTGGATTCTTCTCAATGGTCCCATTTGCTTCCAGATTCTGAGTCAAACATGGCCAAACACCATAGTATATATTGAATGGTTTAATGGGATGTCACTGTCCCTATGTCACCTGAAGCACTGCTGCCATGCACTCTGGTATCAAAGAGGAGAAAGATCTGTGTCTAATTGTTTCTCATAGGTAGACTCCTCTGTGTGTGTGTGTGTGTGTGTGTGTGTGTGTGTGTGTGTGTGTTGAAGTAAAAGGGAAACTATCTAATGGGAGGAAAGAAACAAGCTGGAGAGGAAAGGATGAAAGTGTAATGGGGGAACAAATAGGAACTAAGTATAATGTTTTATATGTCTAAAAATGTTACAATGAAGTCCAATATTTTGTATATTTATTAAAGTAATAGGAAAATTTAACTTTGAAAAGTAGAAGAGCCATGGCCAATCCCCCCACCATGTGCACCCTAAAAAAAATCCAACTAGTATTTACAGGCAAGATGGTGGCACCCTGTGTTCCCATGTTCCCAGCACTGGGGAGGTAGAGGCAGGCATTCAAGATCATTCACCTACGTAGTGAGTTTGAAGCCAGACCAGGCTACATGACTACATGAGACCTTGCTTCAAAGGAGGAGTGGGGGAGGAAGTAAATAAATTCTCTTCACCATTTCTAAAGAAATGGCCAGCAGCCTTGGGTGGCTCTGGTTGGGTGTAGCTGGTTCTTTAAGCAACCACAGCATGTGGTTTCTTTGTTTTATATTTATTGTAATTTGCCTCCTATGTGCAATGCCCCCCTTTAAGAGCATCCTCCATCCCTGCTTGAACCTTTAGCAGGATACAGACTTCTCTCTGGTGAGAGGCAAACCTCTGAAGCCCCAAATGTCATCTCTCCGAGAAACTAAGCTTGTGACCTGAAGCCCTAGGGAGTGTGTCAGTCTTAACGTTGGTGCAAAGCTGATGCCAACCTCTGCTCAGATTCATGGCTGCCAGATTCAGGCCTGTGGAAAAATTCTTATACTGAGGTTACCTGAATCCTTGTTCTCTTTCCTTTCAACTCTTGGATCTCTGCTTAGGCTTGTGGTGATATAATATTATAATAAATAATTAATAATATTTAAATATATGTATATAATATATTCATATGATATTTAAATATTATTAACTGTTACAATAATTTAAAATATGTTAACTATATAATAATTAAGAATAAGAGATTTTTTTTTTGCAGCAAGGTCTCTGAACTCACTGACTTTTCCTGTGTCCCCTCTCTCGAATTCCTTTTCTCTAATTATTATTATTACAGATATGTGTGTATATACATATATATACATATATATATATATATATATATATGTATATATATATATATATACAGCTTGATGAGTTGATTACACATTATTAGCCAATGAACCATCTCTCTAACCCCTATTAATTAATTTTTAATCAAAATTTTGAAAGCATTTTCATGAATGGGGCATATCTCAGGGATGGGGTTTTCTGAGCATACAAAGTAGGCTTCCCTCCCAGTTCCGGGAGAAGAAGAAGAAGAAGAAGAAGAAGAAGAAGAAGAAGAAGAAGAAGAAGAAGAAGAAGAAGAAGAAGAAGAAGAAGAAAAGAGAGAGAGAAGAAAAAAGAGAACAAGCAATTTCTAAGCTCATCTTTCTTACTAGTCTGCTTTTTTTTTTCTCTTGAAGAACTACTTAGGATTAAATCGAAAGGGCTTTCTACTTTCCATGTCTCTAAGGCAAGTGACAACTTGTCTGAGGTATTAGAAATATTGAGGTGACTCCAGAGCTCTCCCTGGGAATCGGGATCTTAAATCTGAGAGGTGTTGACAAAGCCTCATAGGAAACTCGGCCTGAGGTTAATGGAAGTAGGTATTTAAAAATCAGCCTGCTCCATGCAGCACCTTCTGTCTGTGAGCCAAACAAGCACCAAGCTCGGAAAACCCCCTGAATGACCAATTAAATTCACTTTTAATGAGCAAACAAAACACATGTAGAATGAAAGATAATTTAAAAATTAGTTTAAAAAAAAAAAAAGATGACAGCAGAAAAAAAAGAAAGAAAAGCTGGTGAGATTTGAATGCTAACAGTGTCACGTATGTAAAGGCAAGTTCAGATTTCCTGACAGTCAGTGCATTTGTTTTACACTTGGCTGTGAGAAGGGCTCAATGTGAATTGAACATGTCAGCTCCAGCTGCTGTAACAAAACGTACCTAGACTAATCAGGCAATTTCTCCCTCACTGCTTCTTGACTGCGTGGCATGCTGTCAGAGGCAGTATTCAAACGCACACAGTTCGGATCCCCCGCCCCCAGCAAGCTCTACTTATTGCACACTGGACTACAAAAGCATCCCACACAGCAGACATTGATTTCATACCATCCTAGAGGTTAGCTGTCCAAGACCAAGGCTCGTCAGGGTCAGCTCTTGGTGTTGGCTTTCTTCCTAGAAAGCACATAAGTACCGCCTTGCTGTGTCTGAAAGAGAGAAAGGCTGGGGGGGAAACACTGGGTATCTCTTTTTTTATTTTTAAGGGCACTAATCTTATGAGCTGAGGGGGCCATCCCTGTGACTTCGTCGCTTCCATAAAGTCCCTCTCCGCAGTAACGTTGGAGTTAGGACTTCCATACATGAGTTCTGAGGGGTCTGTCACTCGGTCTTTAGCGTGATGGCTTTACTGAGGCACCAGGACCAACTTAACTTTCTGGAAAAAGGGAAATGGAGAAGAGCCTTGTTGTTCCCATCATCAGAGGTTTAGTCACCTTCAAATCAAGAGCCTGTCAGTCCAGACAAGTCATCGGATGGAGGAGGCCCAGAGTTACTTGCAGTGCCCCAACTCATGTGGTTGCTCCACAGCCAGCTTCCCAAATGCTGTGTTCCCTCTCAGTATCTCAGACAGCACCAGGAAATTAAGATAGCTGAGGCAGGCGGGCAGAACCAGAAATGATGTATGGAGCCGAGGGGGAGGGGGCCGGGCACAGTTGCCAAGGTAAGAAAGATTGGGTCAGAGGAAAGAGTGACTTCAGCTGGGAGAGGTAATGGAGACTGTGCAGCCACACCACAGTGAGCACAATACCGACGGTTCAGGAAAGCCACCACAAAGTCGACACCAAAAGCAAAGAGTCAGTATTCAGAGTCCGTCCACACAGTGTTTTTAAGGTGATGGAATCACGCTGGTTGTCGTGGAGGAGTGTGAGGAGCAGATTCCGGCAGGCATGTGGCTGTGACCACATAAGGTAGCAAGAGGGACAGAGCCTGCCATCATTTCAAACAATAGGTAAGGTGCTCCACCCTTAGAGTCCCAGAGCTGGGGAGGCTGTTCCCTGGGGCTTGCGGATGAGCCAGCCCAGCTGGACTGATGAGCGCTAGGCCAAGTGAGAGGTGCTATCTCAAACACAAGGTGGTGGGCAATGGTGGCAGGGTGCTGGAGAGATGCTGGGGAGAGGGGTAAGAGCACCTGCAACTCTAGCAGAGGACCTGGTAACTGGGGTTCAGTCACCAGCACCCTCATGGTGACTCACAATTGTCTTCAGCTCCAGTTCCAGGGCTTCACACCCTCTTCTGACCTCCACAGGCACCAGGCACACACATGGTAGACAGACAGACATGCAGACCAAACACAAACATGGAAAATAAAAAATTAATGTTAAAAACAATTAAAAAAAAATAAAGCCAGAATGGAGACACCTGAGGAAGAACACCCAAGGTTAACCTCTGGTCTCCACATATGTGCACACCCAGAAAATTTAAAATGGGTTGAGATGGCTCAGCAGGTAGAGACACTCCTCCCAAAGCCTGATGACCTGAGACAGATAACCAGGAATCACACAGTGGAAGGAGAAAATAAACTCACACACATAAATAAATGAGAGAATAAACTCACACACATAAATAACTAAATGAATAAGTGCAATAACAATTTTAAAAAACAAAAGTAAATGGAGATTAAATGCCATGCAAATACAAAAAATAAAAGTAAACATTTATGCAGAATTATGAACAGCAGAAAAAAAGTGTGTCGAGAGAATAGGCAATAAACTGGCTGAATAGATCAGAAATTAAGGCAATTAGGGATAAAAACAGAGAAGGACTTCAGGCAAAAAGGTTTTTAAAACCTTTGGGTTTGTTATTTTTAAAAATTCCCTGCTTTTCCTCTTACACACATTGCAGCAATTGGCCTGATAAAAATTAGTTTCCATTATGCAATTTGCTGACAATAAGGCTGATTTGCAGATTATCTTTCCTCCTGGATCGTTTTAACAGCCATCACAGCTTCAATAGCCATCACAGCTTTAACAGCCATCACAGCCTCAGGACCCCTCTTCTGCAAAAAACCAAAAGAAAATGCTATTTCTCAGAAATTCCCTCCAAGGCTTTTTCCATAATGTAAAACCAAGAAGTCCTGAGTTGTGCCCCCCCCCCCGCCCCCCGAAAGGCTGACTGGGCAGTTTGGCTGTATGATACTTGTCACCACAGTGCTAACAGACTCTGTCCCTTGAGCTCTCCTAGGACAGGGACGGGGGCGCACATGGCTCCACTGGATAACCCTGTCAGGCGAGCCTGTGCTCCAACAAGAGTCACAGCTGGGGTGCTGCTCTCCACTGCCTAGTGCCAAAATAAAAAAAGCAAGCACCGTTTACTCCCTCATTTGTTTATCCAGGATGTCCGGTCCCTTTGTTTGAAAATGATGGGAAAGTAATGCTCTGAAACCGAAATCCATCTCCCTTCTCACAGGACTGTTTTTCTGAGGAGGGACTCAGGAGAGAGGGGGAGATCCTGGTACAACCTGTCACAGCTGCTGGTGGCTACAAATCGCTTCCTACCCAGGCTGTCAAATAAATTTAAACAAACTGCAACTATATCCCAGCTTTTTATGTAAGAGTAAGCTGTTTCCTGTAAATATAGAAAGTTCTTACTGGCAGAAGCAATACTTGCCTCATGTCCTTGGTGTGCCTTTCCTGCCGCAGAGCCCTTGACCTTGGCATCCTCAGAACCTGTCACCCTCAAGCCATTAAGTGACTCTGTTTGTTCCTGGAAGAAAAGATAAGGACAGAAAGAATATTGAACTTTAGAGCTGGAGACCAGATTATCTTCTCATTATCCATTTTACTTTTAAAGAGACGTTGATTTTATTTCACAGGTGCCTAAGCCAAGCTCGGATGGCTCTTTGTTAAGATTTTCTAGGTCCAAATGTCACATGTTTGCTAAGAAAATCTAATGGAAAACTGAGCGTGGCTTGCAGTTAGCCCAGGGCAGTGACTTCTAACTTAATTCCATGAAACATTTTATTATACAACGTCAGCTAGATTTGGGCCCATTCTTAAAACACTTAGGACTGGAGAATTGGCTCAGCATTTAAGAACACTTGCTGCTTTTCCAGAAAGCCAGAGTTCAGCTCCCAGCACCCATGCTGGGCAGCTCACAAGTTCTAGTACCTCCAGCTCAAGGAGATCTAGTGCCCTCTTCTGGCCTCCACAAGTACCTGCACTCATGCACACACACATACAGACACACACATATATAAAAATAAAATCTTTTTATACAAACCAAAAAAAAAAAGAAAGAAAACACTGTCGTTTTTCCATGCATTGATTCACTGGTTGTTGAGTCCACAGGGAAAAGAATCTTACTGCGAACTTGGCACCTTTTCTATGTGCCAAAAACAAGAGGCTGAGAGAAGGCAAGGACAGAGGACATGCTGTCTGCAGACAACCTGGCAAGAGAGCATCTTCAGTTAGCTAACATTTACCCAGCAGATTCTTCTTACCAGGGAAGGTGCTAGAGTCTGTGGGTAACTGAAGCACAAATGAGCTGCAGCCCATCCTCCTTGGAAAACAAACACCAAGTGAAAACTGTTCACTGGAAAATATTCCATGGAGTACAGCAGTGGCACTGCCTGCCATTGGGGTGAGAGGGAAGAGGATGCCATGATGCCGCTCCTGCTGGCTGGAGTCATGAGCTCAAGGAAGTGACAGAGCTGCTCTGAGTCTCCGTGTCCTCAGCCAACAAATAGGACAGTTCGGCTTTCTTTTAAAAATTATTTTGTTCATCACTATTGCGTCTATGTGCACAATGTGTATTCCTGAGAGTGTGTGAGCATGTGTGTGTGTGTGTGTGTGTGTGTGTGTGTTAATGCACAGATGTGTAGGTCTGAGGACAACTTTGAGAATCAGTTCGCTCCTTCCACTGTTGCTTCCAGGGATCAAACTCAAGTCATCAGGGTTGCAGGGAAAGTGTTTTTGCTTGCTCAGCCATCTCACTGGCCCAAGTTCTTGTTTTTCAAATATATATATATATATATGAAAATATATATATAATTAGGATGAACTTACAAACCTAGCACTTAAACGCAAGCATTGACTTTGGAAGAGCCACTGTCCAGCGTGTGGCCTGCAGGTAACAGTAGTGAGCTGCAGGCCAGATTCTAAATGCTCTCAATTCTCCCCTTGGAAAAGTAAGGTGATGGGCGATCATTACTTTGATTAGTCTCTCCACATAAATCAACATATCCTGCTGTGCACCATAAATACATACAATTAGAAAAACCAGACGAGATCATGCAGACCTGTTTGAGACAGTTAACCCTGACTGAGCATGACTCTGAAAGCACGTTGGTTGGAATGACTGGTGTAGCCAATCAGATGGCCTTGAAAAGGGGGGATGAGCTCTGTTATAGTGGAGGCAATCGAGGAAGAGAGGGCTCTAGCCGAGCCCTAATGACTGGGGCAGAATGTAAAGACTAATGACTGTGAGAAGAACACTGAGTAGAGGTAGCTAGGGCAAGCCACCTCCTAGAAGCTGCAACGTCATTATGAAGCTGAGGGAGGCAGGTGGTTTATTAATGAGCAGATTTGTCCTGGAAGAAGAAACAGAGTAGCGTCTAGAATGTCAGTAGGAATATAGGAAATCAGAATTTTCTGGGTCCTGGAGGTCACCTTAACCAACCTTCCATGTGACAGACAGAACTGCTTAGTTTGGATTTGAAATATTACCCCCACAGGTCCTCGTGACTGAACCTTTAAGCGGTGGAGCATAGGGCAAGGAAGTTGGGTTGTTGGAGAGATTGTCAGATCCTAACCCTGACTCTCTCTCTCTCTCTCACCCTCTCTCTTTGCTGCCCTGTTGCTTTGAGGTGAGGCCCTGGATCCAGGCTTCGTGCCTAGATGTTCTCTGATTCATCTCAGGTCCAAAATTCATGAAACAAACTGACTATGGGGGTGAAACCTCTGATACCATGTGCCAACATAAACTTTTCTATTTTCAAATTCTATTATGTCCGGCAGTAGAAAAATGGCTGACATAGGAAATAAAGATTCAGAAAACTTACACAAGGCTACAAGAGCCCCTAAGCCAGACAAATAAATTAACCCTTCATTCCATGATGCAAATATTTAGGCATTCTTGAATGATAGCTTCAGGTTACTTCTGCTGCATAGCTCTTTATAAAGCACTTTGGATACACAGGATCTCACTGAGAGTCCTCCATGGCCACCAGGTGGAAATGGTGAGAGTGGCATCGGGACCACACTGAGGACTTATCAATGAATGTGCAGCGGTTTCATCAGCATTATAGTTGAAACTTGTTATTAAGACAGGATCTACAGGATCTCAGCCTGGCTTCAAACTCACTCTAAAGCCAAAGTTAGCCCTTCACTCCTGATCCTCTCAACTCCACCTCACGGGTGTTGGGATTGCAGGTGTGTGCTGCCATGCCTGACTGTTCTTGGAGCTTTTAGAGAGACTCTCATATTTAATTACTTAACTAGTCAATTAACGAGAGAAAGTCTCCAGTCTTTGTCTGCAGTTTTCTGCAGCATGCCTTTGTGATTCAGGGAGAGCAGAGGCTCTGAAGATTTTCAAGTTATAAGATATCATTTAAAGTGATTTTCAGAAGAGCGTGGCTGTTCTTAGAATTAGTGACAACAAAAGTGGGCCTCAAGACCTTGTGGGGGCTGCTTAGAACAATCCCTATGTTTCTCCTCATTTTCTTTCTTAAAGGGCCTTTGTCTCCTTAAAACAGCCTGGCTGTGACAAACATTCTGCCAGTGCTGAAATAAGAAGTAACTTCTTGAGACACCCAGGGAACTTGTTACTTTCTGAGTTAATGTTAGACTCTCCTGCGCCATAGCCCTAGACAGACTAATGTTTAAGAGGCTTCCCGGTGGCTTCTCTGTCTTTCTAGTAACCGTTTTGATTGTTGGGTGCAGTGGCAGGAGAGAGGGTGGAGGAAATGGAAGGTGTGTGAACACTGGCTGAAAGGCTGGAGAGGCAAATATGTAAACAGTACTCACCCACAGGTCTACAGGATCAGAGAGTGACTTTCTGGACCCAGAATCCTGCAGAGCCACCCTTGGATGAGCAGTTAGACACACAACTTAATAACTCAGTCTATCCTACTGAGGGTTTTTTTAACCCTTTTTTGGGGGGTTTATTCAAATAGTGTCTCACTGTAAAGCCCAGGCTAACATTGTCCAGACTGGTCCAGACTGACCTCAAACTCACGATTCTCCTTCCCTGCCCTCTTGAGTACTAGGCTTCCAGACATGCACTGCTGTGTCTGGCTTACAGCAGTTGGGTGTTACAGACCAGAAGTAGCAATGAACAAATGTGGGGCTGAGGGTGTTGCATGTATGCTTACGCAGACATATGCTTGGGTCCACATACATGTGATTGTATGCATGCTTGCATGCCTCTCTCTGAAAGGGTATATATGCATATTAATGTGTATATTACCATTTTATTTAATCCTAAGGACAGCCCTGGGAGACAGGCACTTCGCGTATGTTCTAACTTGTCTTCCGTTGCTCTGATGAACACCATGACCAAAAGCAACTTGGGGAGGAAAGAGCTGATTTCAGCTTAAAGGTTACAGTCCATTGTTGAGGGATGCTGGGACAGGGACTGTCATAAGAACTGAAGCAGAAGCCACGGAGGAATGCTGCTTACTGGCTTGCTCCCTGGCTCATGCTTAACTACCTTTCTTATACAACTCAGAACCATTGGCCCTGGATGACATCATGCACATCAGTCACCAGCCATCAATCTCTCACCGATCTGCCCACAGGCTAGTGCAACAGAGGCAGTTCTCCACTTAAGGTTCCCAGGTGAATCTCTGTTGGGTCATGTTGACAGTTAAAACTAACCCAACGCAGCATACATCAAAGGTTCTGAGACTTAGAGTCTCTCTCTTGTCAGAGACTCCATAAGTAACAAAAAGCAACGCTGATGTCATGCCAGTCCTCTGTAAGTTGCAGGATAGCCTGCCTGGGGCAAAGAGCAAAGAGGTCAAGGCCCAGACTGTGGGAGGGCCAGAGAAGTTCAGAGAGGGCGTCAGCTTAGCTTTCAGTCTCCACAGAGGTCGGTAGAGAAGCCGGTTGCTCAGACCCTAGTAGCCGCACCACCTGGTCTAAGGCCTCCGTGGAGGAGAAGCAAACTATTCTCTTTGTGTCACCTGCAGCTCTTTGTGAGAGAACCTGAAAAGAGGCTGGGAGTTCGAGGAGACATCCGCCAGCACCCTTTATTTCGGGAGATCAACTGGGAAGAGCTCGAGAGGAAAGAGATAGACCCACCCTTCAGGCCAAAAGTGGTAAGGACTCCCCCACTGGACAGTCTGGCTTCGGCCCTTCTGTCACAGGCTGCCACCCTAACCAAGCAACAGCAGTTTCTGAAACCTGCTCCAGCCTCGTCCTCCAGGTGGAACATTTTTCTTCAATCCACGCCATTTGATTGGGGGAGGGGGGTGGGGGAGACTATTCCTGTTGCTTGCCAAATTGAAACTGTCATCAAAATTCACCTATGGGAAAAATACATCACAGAACATTCCCAAGTTGGACACGTGTTTCTGAGTGGGCCCATCAGAGAAGATGGGATTTGCATGCCACACATATGTTCTTAATGGTCACAGTCAGTGTGGCTGGAAACCTGTTCAGTGTAATTCTTTTCTATGAAATTAATTATTCTAATAAAAGAAATGATGACTCAGGATTTGAACCCACTGGGTTGTGCTCATACATAAGGAAATTGGTGGCTAATTTTCTCCCCCCCCCCACTTTTTTTTTCTCTCCTTCCTAAACTGTGACCAAGAAATCACCATGTGACTGTAGCAATTTCGACAAGGAATTCCTAAGTGAGAAGCCCCGGCTGTCATTTGCTGACAGAGCTCTCATCAACAGCATGGACCAGAACATGTTCAGAAACTTTTCCTTTATTAACCCAGGCATGGAGACTCTCATTTGTTCCTGAGCCTCATCCCTCCCCAGACCAGAAGCGATTTGCTCTCTCTCTGGGAACCTGTTTGAGTAACACTTCCGGGGGTCTCCTTTTCACGTTGGAAAAGAAAAGAAACACTCAACAGCAAAGGCAGAGAAGACCTTTGAGCTCCTCGCATGACCTGTAGCAGAAACCAAGTCGACTTCACTAACGACGTCACCCTGTTATATCTTCTGGCGTCTCTCACAGCAGCCCTTGAAGTTAGATCTTACTAACTCTAGTCATTTACTTGAAAGATGACTTGCTGATACTGTGGAAGTTTTGAAATGGAATTCTGTTCCTGCCCTAGACGGAAGTTGCTGGTTGGTGATGAACCAAGGTGCGAACACAACAGATTTCTCCAGATGGGAAATGCGGTGCGTTCAGAAAGCACGCCTCTGAGAGACTGCCTTTTCTCTTATAGACGTGGACCCCACTCAAGCACGGAGAAGGAACCACTAACCCGAGTTGTTCTGTGCATGTCTGTGGAAATGTAAATGGCGGAAGGGAGGGAAAGGGGAAGCCCTGATCAGGCTGTGGTGGGATGCTTTCCAATAAACGTAGCTTGGAACTTGAGATTTACAAATCTGTTCATTCTGGCTAGCCCTGCAATTCACAGGGCAGAGGAAAGTGTCAATGAACAGAGCTCTTGTCAGCAATGGGGAAGGGTAAGTAGGATGCCTGTGTGGGGCGTTGAGCTCAGGCGGAAGTAAAGGACAGCTGACAAGGACAGGGTAGTTTACTGCTGCCGGTCAAGCTTTGCTTTCCCCCTGTTCTCAGCTGATCTCACCGTCAGCATAGTCATTCATTACCATCCTCCCATCAGACAAGAAATGAAGTGCATGATCCTTTCGAGATAAAGAAAACCAATCCCTTGTCATGCTGTTCCTGGTGATTTGATGACAAATAAGTCCCTCTTAAGGCATCCTCTAAGACAAATGACCCATGCATGCTATTTGTAGTAGGCAGTCCCGTTGAACTAGAGAACTAACTGTGCACTTAAAGTATTTGTGCTGTTTGTATATTTTGATGAGATGTTGTGACAATAACAAAGAAGTAAATCTGTAAAATGGAATAAAAGAAGAAGAAAGAAAGATGACTCTTAATAGTTTGATTCTCTACTGGCTCCCTCAAAAACATATTTCCATCATGTTGACCATCAAAATGTAGCCAGATTGAATTTGTTTTAAAAATGAGGAATTAAGAATGTCTCACCTTGCCGGTAAGACATTCAGACATACTTAATTGCTAGTATGTTTCTCTTTCCGTTCCTCCAAAAGATTTCCTGACGGAGTGAGTGGTCTGTAGGCCACTCAAATGCTCTTTTCTGTGCCCCTCCCCCCACATCTGATTGCAGTCCTTGTTCTGAGAATCTCCTGCCTCTATGTTGTATAAACACTGTTCCCCAATTGTCCTTCATGTGTCAATAAGGCAGCTTAGAGCCAGTCACTGAGCAAGAAAGAGAATAGGGCTAGACTTCCTGCCAACCAGGGGAGGAGAAGTCAGAGGAGGAAGTAGGGGATTCAGTCACCAGAAAGGTTAAAGTGAAATCAGAAGAGGAGCTAGAGCAGGAGAGCTAAGAGCTAAAAAGTACAAGTATCTTTGGGATATGTGTTGGGAGGAAGCCAATTAGCTTAGAGGGTTAAGAATTGATTAATAACTGCTCAGTCCTTGTCTTGTGAAGCTTGCTAAAATAATATTTTTATAATAATTGAAAATCTCAATTATTTGTGTAATAGCTGGGTTAAAAGAAAAACTGAGAAACAAACACAGTTTTATAAAAATAGCCTTAATAGGGTCTACACGGGCTGCCTTCAGCCCATGACTGGCCTCACTTCCTCTAGCGGTGACTTCTTCTAGCCCTGGCGGAATGGTCTCCTTTCTCATTTACCTTTCTGCAGCAATTTACATAGGGATGATGGTCCTGTCCAGCCTGCCTTCTCGAATCTTCTGATGTTACTTTAATGCATCTTCTCTGGCTTGTCCTCTGTTGACTCCTTGTCCTTTCTCCCACCCTAAATCCCTCAGAAAGCCCCTCTCCCTTACTCCCCTTTACTGCCCCTGATATTCTCCTTCCATTTCTGGCACGTAAGTGCCACTCCATGTAGACAGTTCCAAATATATATCTCCAGTCAGAGCCCCTCTGCCAGCAGACTACATTAACCCGACATGTCCAGAATGCAATGTTCCATTGTTTGAATCTGGTTCTGCCTTGTATTTTCTGTTTCTGGACCATAGCCTCCACTATCTGGACCCAGAACCAGAGTTACCACTGGCAATCCCTTCTCTCCCCCTAACTTCCTTGATTTTTATTTTTACACCAAATGCTATTATTTTGCCTTTGAATTGTGTGATGATTGGTGTCACTTGTCAACAAGATAGGTTTAGAATCACTAGGAAGCAAGCCTCCAAACACACCTTTCAGAAATTATTGTTTCTTATTTTGGTGAACTGAAGTGGAAAAGACACACCATTTACTAGGCTGGAATCTTGGACTCCATGAAAAAAGAGAAAGTGAGCTCAGTACAAGCATTCATTGGCCCCTCTTCCTGACTGAGGATGCAATGTAATCAGCCACTTCAAGCCTTTATCCAATGACTTTCCTGCCATGTTGGATGATGCCCTAGAACTGTGAACCAAAATAAACCCCTCTCCCTTAAGTTATCTTTGTCAGGGTTTCTTAACCCAGCAAGAAAAGAAACTAATATATCTTCTCTTTCTAAAATACAAATGCATCTCTACTTTCTGGACTGCTGTTGGGACAAAGCATCTGATCCGGTCATTTCCTTTTGCATCTTTCCCCATTCTTAACTTACTTTTTTTGTTTTTTTAAATTTTTTTCTTTATTATTATTATTTCTTACAATTTATTCACTTTGTATCCCAGCTGTAGACTCCTCTGTCATCTCCTCCCAGTACCATCCTCCCTCCCTTTTCCTCCCCTATGTCCCTTCCCTGGTCCATAGATAGGGAGGTCCTCCTCCCTTACTATCTAACCTTAGCCTGTCAGGTCTCATCAGGACTGTCTGGATCCTCTTTCTCTGTATCCTAGTTAG
>NW_026596149.1:16641977-16668741 GCF_907164565.1 Psammomys obesus
GGTCTCATCAGGACTGTCTGGATCCTCTTTCTCTGTATCCTAGTTAGGCCACCTCACCAGGGGAAGGTGATCAAAGAGCCAGCCACTGAGTCCATGTCAGAGACAGCCCCTGCTCCTCTTACTAGAAAGCCCACATGGAGATTGAGCTGTCCATGGGCTACTTCTGAACAGGGCATCTAGGTCCTCTCCATGCATGGTCCATGGTTGATTCATCAGTCTCTGCAGGATACCCCGAGCCCAGAGTTTTGGGCTTTGTTGGTCTCCTTGCGTAGCTCCTGTCCCCTCCAGATCTTTCTATCTCCTTCTTCCATAAGATTCCCTGAACTCTGCCCAAAGTTTGGCTATGAGTCTCTCCTGGCATGTATCCAAAAGATGCTCAAGCATACAACAAGGACATTTGCTCAAGTATGTTCATAGTGGCTTTATTCATAATAGCCAGAATCTGGAAATAACCTAGATGTCCCTCAACTGAGGAATGGATAAAGAAATTGTGGTATATTTACACAATGGAATACTACTCAGCAATTAGAAACAAGGAAATCATGAAATTTGCAGGCAAATGGATGGAACTAGAAAAGATCATCCTGAGTGAGGTATCCCAAAAGCAGAAAAACACACGTGGTATACACTCACTTAAAAATGGATATTAGCCATATAATATAGGTTAAACATACTAAAATTTGTACACCCAAAGAAGATAAACAATAAGGCAGACCCTAGAGCAGTGGCTTAGTCCTCATTCAGAAGGGCAAACAGGATAGACATCGAAAGTAGGAGAAGACAAGGAACAGAACAGGAGCCTCCCACAGGGGCCTCTGAAAGACTCTACCCAGCAGGGTATCGAAGCATATGCTGAGACCCATTCTTAATTTTCATGTACAACATTTGGTTTCTTTTCCCAGATAAAAATTTATAGTCATGTCACAAAAACGCAACATAACAAATAGTCATGTTAAAAACCTATGTAATATTTACTGACTAAAGATCCATCAATCCTCTGATTTTGTTCCTGGACCTCCATTCTACCTTGAATTGCAACTCTTCATTCACTCTGTGCCCTAAGCCCCCTGAGTGTCTGAGCATGGTGCAGAAACATGAAAGCTTTCTTACCTGTGTCTCCCTGATACTATTTTACTTGCCTCTAATGCCTCATTCCTACTTACCCAAACCTCCCTAGACTCTTACATGACTAGCCCATCATCCCACATTCTCTGCCTTAGCTAGTCTAGTCCCGCAAGCTTCCCTATCATCAGTTATTTCCTTTGGTACCTTCATCACTTTTTTGGTGAACTGTAAACCCCCAGAAGGAAAGATCTTTGTCCAATTTATCTTTGTGTGCTCCATAGTTACCTTTCTCAGTAGTGCTAAAAGAGCTGTAAGGTGAAAGAGCAGACAAACAAATGTGCTCTGTGGCTCTCTTATGCATGTGTACCTCATTTCCCCTTATCCTTTCGTCTGTTCATGGGCATCGGGGCTGATTCCATGCTTGGCTATTGTGAATAGTGCCACAATAAACATCGGTGTTCAAATATCTATAATGTGTATTAACTTTATCTCATTTGGGTGTATTCACTTCCTACAGTACAAAAGTCCCAATTCCAAAGCAAGCAATTGCCTCCATGCTCTGGGCCTGCTGTCCCTCTCTGGCTTCATTTTCCACCCTTTGTCTACTTCTTAACTTTCAGAACCTGGAACTCTCATCCTCTGTCCACATTTTAGTTTTTGTTTTGTTTTGTTGTTTGTAGGTCTGGAACTTGAACCCAAGACCTTGTACATGCTAAGTGCTTTAGTCAGGGTTACTATTGCTGTAATGAAACACCATGACCAAGGCAACTTGGGGAGGAAAGGGTTTATTTGGCTTACATTCTCACATCACAGTTCGTCATCAAAAGTCAGAACAGGCACTCAAACAGGGCAGGAATCTAAAGGCAAGAGCTGACACAGAGGCCATGGCAAGAGTGTGCTTATTGGCTTGTTCCACGGGGCTTGTCCAGTCTACTTTCTTATAGAATGCTGGACCACCAACCCAGGCATGACCTGGCCAAAAATAAACTGGGTCCTCCCACATAAATCACTAATTAAAAAAAATTAAAAAATGCCCTACAGACTTGTCTACAGCCTGATCTTGTGGAAACATTTTCTCAATTGAGACCCCTTCTTTCCAATGACTCTAGTTCAAGCCAAGTTGAAGTAAAACTGGCCAGTACTTGGCCGGGTAGTTAAGCCAGTGTTTGCTACTCTGTGGGTTTGTCTTTCTTTCACTCTTCTCAATTCCTTTTCTTCTACCCTTTCAACCCCCTATCACTAGATAAGAGAGAAAAAAAAAGGATAGAGAAGAAAGGAAAGAGATACCTGAATAAAGTCAGGAGTCAGAAAAGGGGTAACATTATCATTAGAATACTTCCTGCTGATTAGAGGCATTGAGTTCCTGAGGGCAGATTTGATCTTCATTACGAGGATATCTAATTTCTTCTTGACTACTCAACAAATTGAGACAACCAGCAACCAACAACTCACCACCAACACACACTGCCTCTGCCTCTCGGGGCCCTAGTATTTATATGCTCTCTAAAACATCCCCAGGATTCCAAACCTTAGACAATTGCAGAGACTATCTGCAGCTGGCAAAAGCATGCCCCTGCTAGAGCAAGAGGCAAATCACAGTCAGCTGCTGCCAAGCAGCACTATATCCCCATACCAGGGATTAAAATGAAAACATATTCTTATAATATTTCTGTTTTATTGTTTTTTAATAATGTCTTTAATTTTATTTTATATGCATTAGGGTGAAGGTGTCAGATCCCTTAGAACTGGCATTAGAGATGGTTGTGAGCTGCCATGTGGGTGCTGGGAGTTGAACTTGGGTCTTTTGGAAGTGCTCTTAACCACTGAGCCATCTCTCCAGCCCCATACCTCTGTGTTAAAAAAAAAAGAAAGAAAGAAAAAAAAGACCCTAAATTCCAAAATTTTCACTACATGCAGTGGTGGCACACTCCTTTAATCCCAGCACTTGGGAAGGAGAGGCAAGCAGATCTCTATGAGTTCAAGGCCAGCCTACTCTACAGGCTGAGTTCTCGGACAGCCAAGGCTACACAGAGAAACCCTGTCTTGAGGGGGCAGGGGAACTAGCCAGCACAACAAACGCTTCACCACAAAGCTACCTCCCCAGCCCCACTAGATGAGTGTGCCTTGAATGATTTTGTTACTTTTGAGCTCAGCCATTTTCTAACTGAGCTCAGCCAATTCCTAACCATCTTACAACTCTTAGTCAGTGTTCTAGTGCTATGAAGAAACACCATGACTACATCAACTCTCACAAAGAAAAGCATTTCACTGGGGCTTGCTTACAGTTTGAGAAGTTTAATCGATTGTCATGGCAGGAAGCATGACAGCATGAAGGTAGATATGGTGCTGGAGAAGAAGCTGAGAGTTCTGTATCTAGATCTGCAGGTCTTGGGAAAAGAAAGCCACTGGGCTTGGCTTGGGCTTTTAAAAACCTCAAAGCCCACCGCTAGTGGCACACTTCCTCCAACAAAGCCAATCCACTTAATTCTTTCAAATACTGCAATGCCCTGATGACCAGGGATTCAGGTGTATAAGCCTATGGGACCATTCTTATTCAAGCCGCCAAACATGCTCAGTCTGAATGTGCCCTGTGGGGAATGTATTTCCTGGCCCAAATTAAAGGCCTTCCACATAGCTCTCTCCCATGACACCTTTTTTTCTCCTAAACTGTATCTTTTTCCACACTCAACTCCTTGAGGACAAAAACAGATAGTCTTCTGTACCCTATAGCCCTGCATGCAGATGAAGTAAACACTAAGTAAAAGTATCATGAGATGTCATTTCTCTTCTTTATCTCCAAAAGGCCAGTTATTGATCAATAACCATTGGTGGCATAAAGACAAGAGGAGCAATTTAACTAGAATGCTAATACGGTCAAAAGTTCCCTTTCATCTCATCCCAGACAGAATGGTAAGAGGGAAGAAGGGGAAGAGTAACAGGAAGAGGAAGAAAAGAAGGAAGGAAAAAGAAAGGAAGGAAGGAAAAGAGCAGAGGAGTAGAGGAAGAAGAAAAATGCTACAAAGGATGTAGAGAGAAGAAACTTTACACATTGCTAGTGGGAATGTAGTTAGTCCAGAGACTATAGAAAATATCATAATGATTCCTCAAAAACTAAAATTAGAATTATCTAGATATAGCACACACACACACACACACACACACACACACACACACACACATATGATCAGAGGCATAAACAGAATTGAATCATGTCATTTTTGATAAATGATGTTATCCTGTTTAGCAAAATAGGTCAGAAGTATAGAAAAACAGGTATCTTATACATGGACACTAAGATTTTTTTTAAGCAGCAACTTGAATGTAGTGGCTTTACCCAGGGACTGGAGAGCAAACCAGAGCAAAGGAAGAAAAAAGGTATCAGAGGGTAGTTGGAGAAATGAATAGAATCAAAACATACTACTTGGGCGTACAGAACTGCAACAGTGAGCCTATTACTGTGTGTAACTAGTGTGCATTAATAATTACAATAAAAATAAAATTACCTTTAATTACCATTTGTTTCATCTTTTTTTCCCATCAACCTTTTTCCTGGGAGCTTACAGCAAATACTGTCTAATAGCCTCCTGGGCCTGCTCGTGGACTGTGATGGAGATTACTCCTGGAAGAAAAAGCACGGAGTGAATTCAGGAGTCAAGAAAGTTGTTTTGATTGTGTGTGGGTTTTTTTTTTCCTGAATGAAGAAAGACCCACTGACTTGATTAAAGATGCCAACATGGTGAAATATTAACCACGTCAAAATCTCTGTTCTGAGATTTGTAACATACTGGAAATGCCAATAGACTCCATGAATCCAAAGACTCGTTGACTCGTGGGAGCAATTAGCCTTCGTGAAAGCAATACAGCAGCCTTTGCAACTGGCTCATTATTCATCGCTTGGGGGGAAATTGATTGTACAGGAATAAAGATGAAGTGGCCCGAGAGCAGATAACAATACAAGAACTATGAAGCAGCAAAGGGCAGCAATCATTTGGCTACTTTTATAAAAAGTCAGATCCAGAAAATTCAATAGACTTATTTTCCTTTAATGTAAAGGTAAGCATGAGGAGATTAGGAAAAGGTCAGTTTGCTTCCAAACAATTAGAATAACAAATAGAACAAAGAAAAAATGTAAAAGCAATCACAAGCAGGCACATTTTAAAACATGTCATTAATCAGTTTGTCAATGAGTTAAATCTCTCTAATAAAAGACCATCTCCCACTGATGGTTTTAATTCTGTACTATTTAACAGTAGATACAAATTAGGTGTCAAGAATTTCTGACAATAAATGGATAAGAAAAGATATTGTGGTTGGATATAAAGGTTAAGGAAACCAGAAAAGAGGGAAAGGTAAAGAATTAGTGTAAGTGTCAAAGAAAAAAAACAGAGCCTGACAGTACAGCGGTAGACACAGATTACATTTGGGAACTGTTAGGGAGGACAGGAGCTCATAGGATAAGTCTGGCTCAATTACAAACAGTATGAGTAAGTCGGAATCTGTGGTCAAGGAGCAAGGAGAAATCAGTGAGTGGAAAATTAGTGAGCGATGTGGAAGGGTAAGGAGAGAACCAAACAAGATTCTTGAGTCAAGGTGACAAAACCTCACCAGGGAGATGGAAAGAAATGAGGAATTTGGTTAGCTCTCAAAGGTGGCAGATTCTGGTTAAACTAACCTGATATGTTTCTTGCTAAAATCATACACTGAAAAAAATGAACTCATAAATCCAAATGTTGTGAACTGGCTTAGAAGAGAATTTGGAGATCCCTGACAAGAGTTTGGTCAAGGGAAGATTCTTCATCTAGGCACAGAAAAATTTCAATGTTAGCATTATTAATGTCAGGCAGAATGTAGTTAAAACATTCTGGTTTGAATAAAAATATCCAGGATGCATAAAACGTAGAAACTTTTGAAGAGTCTAATAAATTACATTGGTAAAAATGCAAGATAGATAAATACATCACTGTAGTGAGAGGTGTTAGAGTACCTCTTCAAAAATCAAAATATCGGTGCAAAAAAAAAAAAAAAAGAATACAGGCAATCTAAAAAAAAAAATGTTTAATATGCATAAGCTAAACTCAAGTCAGTAAACACTGAATATATACCCTGAGGAAAACCATATCCAACCTCACAGAATTTAATAAGGTTTAATGAGTTAGCATTCAGAAAATATATTTGGTATGTGGTAATCAGAACAGAGAGCATTGTCATTCTCAAATTTAAACAAAACCACCAACACACCTTCAAGGAACTATAAGTTAAGACACATTTGTTATTGACAAGAAAAAAGTGACAACAATAGGGCTGGCAACAAAATTCTGTCTGGTAAGTTGAACGCTCACTTATAAATACCTCTGAACTAAAGACTAAATAAAACACAATTGACAAAGCTGTTTAAAAATGAGTAACAAGAAGAAGAGCACAGATTACGGAGATAGATAAATGTAACTGGATTTAATTCTAGGAGACATGTTTGCAGAGAGGTTTAACTGAGGAGGTAAGGCTCACCCTGAATCAGGTTGAATAGAGGCGGCAAAACGAAGAGGTAGAGGCTGGAGAGATAAAAACGAACAGTATCCTAGTAAAAGGAGAAAATATGAATTTCTAAAATTGAATTCAACAAATGTATTTTGTCTTTGTGTATGCATATTCATGTGTGTGTTTACACATGTCAACAAGTATTGCGCACATATGTGAGCATGCATTTGGAGTCCAGAAGCTGATATGAGAGGTCTTCCTCAATTGTTCTCTATTTTATTTTATTATTTTTTTTGTTTGATAGGGTCTCTTGCTGAAACTGGGGTTCATAGATTTGATTAGTGCAGCAGACCCCAGGATAGTAAAAGATTCTCTCTCTTAAAAACAAAAAACAATAACAACCACTTAGCTGGATATTGCCAGATAAACAACACCTAAGGCTGACCTCTGGCCTGCACATATATCTACCCCCACTTCCCTCTCCCTGAATGTATGCAAACTCTCAGTAACATTTTTAAACTTAAGAGAAGCCAAAACCATACAATGGAAAAGAGATAGCATCTTCAACAAATGGTACTAGTCTAACTGGATGTCTACATGCAGAAAAGTGCAAATAGATTCATATTTATCACCCTGCACAAAACTAAAGTCCAAATGGATCAAACACCTCAACATAAAACCAGACACTCTAAACCTGTTAGAAGAAAAAGTGGGGAAGAGCCTTGACCTCACTGGCACAGGAGACACTTTCTGAACAGAACACCAGATCTTAGAGCACAGGCTCTAAGATCATCAACAAATGGGACCTCATGAAACTGTAAAGCTTCTGTAAATCAAAGAACATTGTCGCCAGAACAAAATGACAGCCTACAGACTGGGAAAGGATCATCACCAACCCTATATCTGACAAAGGGCTAATATCCGGAATACATAAAGAACTGAAAAAGTTAAAAAGCAACAAATCCAATTAAAAAAGTACAGAGCTAAATAGAGAATTCTCAACAGAGGAATATCAAATGGCAGAGAAACACTTAAAGAAGTGCTCAATATCCTGAGTCATCAGGGAAATTCAAATCAAAATGACCCTGAGATTTCACCTTACACCCATTAGAATGGCTAAGATCAAAACCTCAAGTGACAATACATGCTGGAGAGGTTGTGGAGAAAGAGGAACCCTAATCCATTGCTGGTGGGAATATAAACTTGTACAGCCACTTTGGAAATCAATCTGGTAATTTCTCACACAATTAGGAATAGTGCTTCCTCAAGATCCAGCTATACCACTCCAAGGTATATATCCAAAATATGCTCAAGCACACAACAAGGACATTTGCTCAACCATGTTTGTAGCAGCTCTATTTGTAATAGCCAGAACCTGGAAACAACCCAAATGTCCCTCAGTTGAGGAATGGATACAGAAATTGTGGTACACCTACACAATGGAATACTACGCAGCAATTAAAAACAAGGAACTCATGACATTTGAGGCAAATGGTGGGATCTAGAAAAGATCATCCTGAGTGAGGTATCCCAGAAGCAGAAAGACACACATGGTATATATTCACATGGTATATATATTTTATTAGACATACAATATATAATAAACATACTAAAATCTGTATACCTAAAGAAGTTAAACAAGAAGGAGGACCCTGGGTAAGATGATCAATCCTCACTCAGAAAGACAAACAGGACAGACATTGGAAGAAGGAGAAAATAGGAAACAGGACAGGAGCTTACCACAGAGGGCCTCTGAAAGACTCTACCCAGACGGGTATCAAAGCAGATGCTGAGACTCATAACCAAACTTTGGGCAGAGTGCAGGAAATCTTATGAAAGAAGGGGGAAATAGTAAGACCTAGAGGGGACAGGAGCACCACAGGGAGAGTAACGGAAAAAAGCTGGGCACAGGGCTCTTTTCTGAGACTGATACTCCAATCAAGGACCATGCATGGATATAATCTAGATAACCTAGAATCCCTGCTCAGATGTAGCCCATGGCAGCTCAGTGTCCAAGTGGGTTCCTAGTAAGTGGAACAGGAACTGTCTCTGAAATGAACTCAGTGGCCTGCTCTTTGATCACCTCCCCCTGAGGGGGAAGCAGCCTTACCAGTCCACAGAGGAAAACAATGCAGCCAGTCCTGATGAGACCTGAAAGGCTAGGGTCAGATGGAAAGGGAGGAGGACCTCCCCTATCAGTGGACTTGGAGAGGGGCATGGAGGAGATGAAGGAGGGAGGGTGGGGTTGGGAGAGAATGAGGGAGAGGGCTACAGCTGGGATACAAAGTAAATAAACTGTAATTAATATAAAAAATAAAAATTAAAAAATATATATCCAGTTTACAGTAATATGACAGTGAACCAGGCCTGGCTGTATATGTATTTTTAAAGATACCCTTTCAAAGAAACATTCTTTTCACAACATTAAAAATATATATATATATTTGCCCTAATTATATTTTCTATCAAAAGAAAAGACTTTGGAGCAAGTCCATGCTCATTTGCAGTGTCCTGTGCCAGGTGCAGATGGGAACTCCATCTCCCTAACCTCCCCCAACCCAAAATATGACTAGTCTAGAATACCACCATCCCATTAACCATGCAGTGAGAAGCTAGCTGGGCTATTCTCTCGGGGTTTACGAGGGAAACGGCATCAATTTCTGGGCCATTCTATTTCTTTTCATCTTCCAGAGTTCAACACAAGTTCGGAGGCGTATTTATTCCGTAGCTTTAACACTCTCATCAGGTTTCAACACTTTTCCTGTGTTGGCTAACCCCCTTCAAAGTCTTCAGAGTTAACAGGGACTCCGGATGGGGGAGCCCTTATTATTGACATTTACTCCAGGACAAGAGAGTTGCCAGGGATTTTTCCCCTGCACTGCTTGGAATGAAAATAAGTGGTCCCAGATGACTGGACAAGTTAGGGGACTTTGTGGGTCTGGAGTCTTTCAGGAAAGGACAGCAATGTGTTTGTTCGTTGGCAGGTGTGGGCCTGGCCCCGTGGATGCCTTAATCTGTGTCCAGAGATGGGTTTAATCTCCTGACTTTCCTCTCAGATGTCAGGAAAAGAAAGCACAAGGAAAGGATGTCACCCAACACCCCCGGCTCCAGGGTAACCAGCTGTTATTCTGTGACATTTGTAGGAAACTTGGCAGAGGCTCTTGTTATAGTCTGCACCATTTTGCTACAAATGTTTAACAGGATGGGAGAGACCCTGTCCTGTGTCAAGACAACAAAAATGTTAATAAGGTGATGAGCTATTGGAATGAAACCAACCTTCCAGGGACAGGACTGAACCATAATCCTCCTGCTGTGTCCTCTGAGCCTAGGCTGGCTGTAGTTCCTTATGCTGTGGTATTTGCATTCACACAGGTGGCTTTGGGCACCCCTGGAACCTACCCAGCCCATCCCCATCTCCTCTATTTTATGAGTTTTGGGGTCAAGCATGTCTGTGACAGAGGGAAGATCACCACGTGGGTCTGATTTTCAGTGGGTACGCATAGTATGTCTGCCTGCACTGTTTACAAACTGGTGTCAGTTCTGTTGGCTAGTGATTGTACTACGAGGGTATGTTGGACTTATAAATAAATATCAGTCATGAATTTAGCCAAATGATACACAAAAATGATATCTACTAAACAAAAAGGGTTGTAAGTTTTCTTTCTCCTAACACTGATGTCCAGAATCTAGCAAACCATACAAAGGCAGTTTCATTGTACAAGTAAGACCTTTGGTCCTCTTTTGGACAACTCAGATAAATCCAGGTACTTGTCCTTCTCCCTTTAGGATGATCAGTTGTGACACATAACGGGCCAACCTGCCCTTGAGTTCCCATCACTACTCATGATGTAACATTTTTCAAAAACAAAATAGAACAGTAGATCTTCAAGGAAGAAACTCTGTGTTGTTTCACATCTGCTCGATCATTCTCTTCCAACACTAGTACTCTACGCAAGTCGAAGAGCCCCTCCCCTGAATCCAGGCACCCTCTTTACACACGACTAAGCCACATCAGAAGGTAGCACACTTGTGGTGCTGTGAATAAGAATGCCCCGCCCCCATAGACTCATTTGTTTGAATGCTTGGTCATCAGGGAGTGGCACTGCTTAAGAAGGATTAGGAGGTGTGGCCTTGTCGGAAGAAGCATGTCACTGGCGGTGAGCTTTGGGGTTTTGGAAGCCCAAGCCAAGCCCAGTGTCTCTCTCTTCCTGCTGCCTACAGGATATAGACTGCTCAGGTATTTCTCCAGCACCATGTCTGCCTGTGTGCTGCCATGCTCCCTACCATGATGACAATGGGCTAAATTTCTGAAAATGTAAGCAAGCCCCAGTTAAATATTTTCTTTTCTAAGTGTTGCTGTGGTCATGGTGTCCCTTCACAGCAATAAAACAATGACCAAGACAACACTTAACCAAGAACCTGCTAGATTATTCAACAATATGAGATGACTATATGCCATTGCCTTAGGCTGCAGTAAGAATGTTTTCCATTATCCCATCTTTGAATAATAGTTTTGAAGGTCAACAATTTAAAAAACATCCTTACTCCCAAGTGACTGATTGAAGGTACAGAGTTGGGGGCTGAAGAGATGGCTCTGGGAGTAAAGGCTTTATGCGCAGGCAGGTAACGTGAGTTTGAATCCATAGGACCCATGCAGAAACTGGACAGTGCGGTACACATCCACAGTGGTGAGGGTAGAGGAGACAGGCGGATTCTCTGGGACTCTTGAGTCAGCCACTCTGGCCACGTCAGTGAGCTCCAATTACAGTGAGAGACCATGTTTCGAACACTGTGGTGAAGTGCAACAGGAAGAAACCACGTTTAGAACAATAGGAGGACACCTGACAGCTGTCTCTGAAAACACAGAGACACACGGGCGCGCACACGCGCACACACGAGAGTGCTAAGGAGGAGCTTGTTTATTATCTTCACTCTGACTTTCCACTTGCCACCAGATGCACACATTCCTTCCTGCTTCCCCCTGTACGTATTTCTATCCTTTTTCACCAGTCAGGTATCTATTCTCTGTCCCCTGCCTCTCATGACAATCCCACATGGACATGCCCACAGGCCCATCTGATGTTGACAGCTCTTCAATGGAGGCTTCTCTCAAATGGCTCGAGGCTGTGTGTGTGAAGCCAACAGTCGAGGCTAACTAGGACACTCTAGACTCTGGCTATGTGCAAAAACCACGCGTGTGTTTCCCTTGCTCCAGATGAAAATGTTCACAGATGTTGACCAAATCTGCCCACCTGGGAGGGAGAGAAAATCCATACCCTGGAGTAGGCAGCCTGTGGGAAGGAATATCCTTTGTTCTTCAGTTTTCTGTGAAATCTTAAGTCCTTCCGTTACCCAAGTCAAGAGAGTCAGCATGGAGACAGCAGAGGTCCCTTCCAGCTTGAATGTTTTCTGCTTCTAATACGAATCAAAATCCAAAAAAGCTAAAATGATTATGAGTTCTTTCCACGCATAAGCACTCACTGATACCGCTCTCCAGATGTGGGGTCGACCCCAGTGCTCTCGGTTACTTTCAGCTGTCTTCTCCCTCACCCCTGCCCCGGTACCCAGCCTCTCACTACTGCCACAGAGACCCCCATCGGACACCCACCGGGAGACAGACAGGTATAAGAAGACTGTTGGCCCTTCCCTTTCTGCTGAAAACAATGCCTCATTTCACCTTGCTTTTATAACAAGTGTGTGTGTGTGTGTGTGTGTGTGTGTGTGTGTATGTATATATATACACTCACTCTCTCTCTCACACACACAGCGCCTTCCAGCTGTATCTTCCCATCAGTGAGCAATGACTGATTGACTAGACAGTTCTAAATGGGCTCTTTGCGCTTTAGGTCATAGCTGGCTCCACACTGAGGGAAACTGACTCAGGGACACAGTCTTGTACATGCTTGGTGGAGATCTTAGCGCACCCTCGTGCCCCTATTCACACTGTGCTTGCACCCACACTAGATCTCACTAATAGAGATGAAGACTGTTTCTTGAACCCCAGCCAAGGGGTTTGGAAAGAGAGAGACGTTTATTTCTTTTGAAGGAATAAAGATTTCCCCCCTTTGGCTTTTTTTCATTCTCTTCGCCAAAAATTTAGCTCACCCATTTCTCACTGTGTTCCTATCCATTTTTTACCAGTCAAGCCTCTATTCTTTATTCCTGGCCACACATGACAGCTTGCTGCAGATGTGCACACAGGCCAATCTGATCTAGACACTTCCTCAGCTGCAGCTTCTGCAGTCTCCTGCTTGTTTTTCTAAGTGCTTGTTTCTTCAGATCATGAGCATTTGTGGTGCAGGACACATGGAGTTACAGGATTGGTGCTTTGATCCGAGGCTTCTATTTTTTTTTGTTTGAGGGCTTTCTGACATCATGCTGACAGGACATCATCTTCCTTAAAAAGACTGAAAAGCTTGCAAGCATTTCTAGCTCTTTGGTCCCTAAACCTCCGTCAGTCCAGGAAATATCCTTCTTTTCTTTTCTTGTTTTTATAATAACTAAGTTGAGCACACTCAGATTGGCATTCTGAACAAACTTGCAATTCCTCCTCGCCAGTGCCCCTTGGTCTACGAGATGAATAATGATGCCCCTTACTCAACAGCAGGCACACTCTACTTGTTTGTTGTGCCCGCCATTGATTTGGAATATACAACCCTTCTTCAGCCACTTCTGTGGCCACATGTTTTTCATAGAAAGTACAAAATGTAAATGTTGTTTCCACAGATTAGGGAGCCATTCCCAAGCCTTTCTGGCACTTTCTGAACTCTCGCTGGCTGGTTCAGCTCAGCAGTGCTGGCCCAAACTCCTCTTCAAGCTGACTGATTCAGACTGGCTTCTCTTGGCTTCTGACTGTTGCTCTGCCTGACCGCAAATGAATTCTGGCAATATGCTTTAATTTTCTGGCTCCTTCTCAAGCTTGTTCTATCTCCACCTATGTCTAGCTTGTTCTCTCTGCAACCTGTCCTGGTAAAAATCTCTCTGTCAAAAACTTCTTTCTCCCTCTGCTGGTCTTAAGTAGCCTCTTTCCTGTAGTGTTCTCATGAGAGTTTGGCATATCCTACCTCTGATTCATTCTGTCAAATCTTTCTCTGACTCATCATTTTGTCTGCCCCTCAATTAGACATCACTTTTAAACATGGCTGCTTCCTTCTATAAAGTAACCTTACCTTCATTGTTTGGGATTAAAGGTGTATACTAAGTGCTTCTCTGAATTCCAGCCAGATCATATTGTAAACCAGAGCATGTCTTCATTCCAGCAGAACTACATAGACTTAGAAGGTCTTGGATGTGATCCCTTGCCAGAGCAGCCATGTTGCTGGATTAAAATTCCCCTACAACAAAATTTGTGTTCACCCTCACTTCAACGAGTTTCTGACAGTCAGGACTGGAAACATTCAACTTCATATTGACACAGCCAAAAAAGAACAAGAATGTAGTTCTCCTAACAGAGCTTGTACTGCTTCTGCACCAGCAGACAAGGGCGTGGGCACTTCCTGTGAACAATTCATGGACCATTGAGAGAGCACTGTCCATGCTGTGCTCATATTTCAGTTATCAAGAGGAAGAATTTGCAAACCACCAGTCAGCACAGAAGAGCTGCTTCTGTCCACAGCAAGAAGAGTCCTAGGAAATACCTCATTCTTAAATGTACCCATCCAGGACCCCATGATGAGTAAGTACCAGCCTTAATCACCTGCCAGACCCAGAAATGCCAGGATCCATTCACAACAATTCAAATCCAGGAGGATTCCTCCCGTCACTTCTTCCGTCTTTATTCTCCTCTCCCATCTTGGGGGAGGAGGGAGGTGTAGATGTCTGGAGGGACAGAAGCTATGGTTGTCACTCTATTAAAGGAGAAGGCTGAATCTGAGGAATAAGAAGGCATAAACAAGCTAACCTCAAGCAGCCAACATGAAGCCCACTTGAACAAGAGGAGGGGAGAATATTAATTGAACTCTAGGCTTCCATGCTAACACATTAATTTTGCTGAAACAAGAGCTGAGGTACTGTGTGTGTGTGTGTGTGTGTGTGTGTGTGTGTGTGTGTGTAAACATGCATGTGCATACATAGGATACAAAGAAATCAACTAAATGATTACAAAATATAGCACACAGTTATTCACGTCAGGTTGGTTGACTCATGGCTTCCTACACACTCAAAGTGCGTATATTCCGGTCCCAGAGCCTTTCCTCATCTGTCCTACCTATCAGAAGGCCTGTGAGTCTTGTGAACAACCTCAAAGATAACCTACTCCCAAGGCCAAGCTGAAGTTTCACCCTCTTGAACACAGCAAGTGGTAATGGCCAGGAATGGCTCTTTCTTCAGGTTGTCCTTTACAAGGACATGTGGGAACAGGGCTAAATCCCCAGAGCCATAAGGCTATGTGTGTTAAGTGTGCTTTAAAATGGAAACCGTCTTTAAGTACCTAAGGGATAAATAAAACATATTGCAAAAGCAGGGGCAAGGTGTTCATTCAATTCTTTCCCAGCCTTCAGAAAGAAAATCACATCATTTAAAAGGATGAAAGAGAGAGGGGGAAAAAGACAACAGAGGAAAGACATTAACAAAGTTTTGAAACATGGAAAGAAGTTGAGGAAGACTTGGCACAGTAGACAGAAAAAAATCCTAAGCCATTATGTCACAAGTTTCAGAAAGGAACAGAAATGTGGATTGTGGGGAGGTAATCATGATACATTAAGTAGATTCACTCCAAGTACTAGCCATGTGTAAATAATTACATATATGCAAAATTATTAAAAATTGGAAGAGAGTGGTTTCTGTATGAAGGAGTAAGAAACATCCTCATCTTGCTTAACAGGAAGCAAATAGAATATCAAAATTCAGAATCTGATAAAGAGAAGCACTCAAAACTGACTTGTGATATATCAAGAAGACCTCTCTGACAAGCTTTTGAATTATGTGCATTCATGATTTTAAACACATATATAACATGTAGATGACACACATAAATATGTAAAAACAAGACAGAAAAGCAGAAAAGAAGGTAGATAATAGATAAAATGGAATATAGGAAGATTCATTTTATAGATAAATGGTTAGATAGGTAAATGGATGACAAAGATAAATAATTGATTATGGACAGACAGACAAAGAAATGAATGATAATTTCCAACTTAGTATTTTTCTTTTGACAATAATACCAAAATATTTATTTTTCATTTTTCACATTACTTTGCACAGTACAGCATGAATTTTCAAAAAGTCAAACTGATTTGCAAGAGGTGAGAATGTAAGGTTTCAGATAATGACAGTTAATTTACCGAATTTGTTGTCTTCCCTTCTTCTAAAATTCCACATGAAATTACAAAAAAAAAAAAAAAAGAAAAAAACAGTGATGGAAGGTATAAATTATCCAATTTTCATATAAATGACAAACTGTATTTTTCTAAACTTTATAGAAGGACAAAAGCAATAGATGAAGTGGATGGAAGAAGACAGATGGATAGGTGATAGATGAGAGAGAGAGAGAGAGAGAGAGAGAGAAACATAGATGCATAGATAAATACATGGATACATAGACAGACAGACAGATGATAGATTGTTGAGGGCCGTGCAGAAGAAACAGCAAATCAGCTCTAGAACTCAGGGAGCACGGCGCCCGGGTTAGCAGATCCACAGTGTGTCTTGGCATGACCCAGCCCCGAGGATTAGACGTCCTGAGGGCTTCAGGCAGTTGTGGAGCATAGCTCTGTTTGTCGCCCCTAAGGTTGCATGAGAGCTCTAAAGGTGGCTTCCAGCCCTCACTGGGCCGTTTATCTGGCCCTCACAATAGTAACGCTTGATCAGGCACTGCGGCTGGAGCAGATCAATGATCCAACCACCACCCTTGAGAAGAACCTGCAGACGCAGGTAATTAGCAACGAGCACCGCCCTGAGAAAGAATTTAGAAAAACAGATTGTTTAGCAAGGTTAGGTAAAGATGTTTTTTGCTAGCGACTCTGATGTAGAATTAGGGAACAATGTCAAGAAAAGTGTTAAGAAAAGTGCACTCGCTTTCTGGACCTGGCCGAGCAGGAGGCGCCATCATGGGTGTTGACATTCGCCACCACAAGGATGGGAAGGTTCGGTGCAAGGAGCCCAAGAGCCGGGACATCTACCTGCGGGTGCTAGTCAAGCTGTACGGGTTTCTGGCCAGATGAACCAACTCCACCTTCAATCAGGTTGTACTGAAAACGTTATTTATGAACCTCACGAACCGGTCACCTCTGTCCCTGTCACGCATGATCAGAAAGATGAAGCTTCCTGGCGGAGAGAACAAAACAGCTGTGGTTGTGGGACGGTCGCAGATGATGTGAGGATTCTGGAAGTGCCCAAGCCCAAGGTATGTGAGCGACCTGAGATGCTGCTGCTCAAGCATTGGCCACTTTCTGTTTGACACAAGCTCGCTCACTGGCCTGGAACTTCACCAAGCAGCTGGCTGGGCAAGGGATTCCAGGATCCAGTGTGCCTGCCTCCCGTCTCACATCACTGAGATCTGGCCGTTGGCACGCTCAGGTCCCAATGCTTTATCTCAGCAGTATGTGCAGCAACCACCTCACAGTCTGTCTTTGTTGAACCTTGCTTTGCTGTGTTCCCAGTGCTTTGGGGCTGTGAGATGCTTTGGATGTTCGACCAAAGATAAAAATCTGAAAACCAAGTGGAAACTCTTAAGTCCCCGGGTGTTTACTCAGATGTCAAGCAGATATTTCAAAACACCTGCAGGTGACAGCCACCCTCAGAAACTAGAAATTGTTCAGGTTTCTTCTCAAACTGTAGCTTTTCTCCACACCCCACTCCCTTTCCAGCCCTCGGTCATGGAAGACAGCTTTAAAGGGGTCGAGTCAGGCCCTGTGTTTTATAGTACAGTAGCGACCTCTAGCGTCCGCAAGCTGTATTTTCTCCAAGAAGGAACAAAACAAAACAAAACAAAACAAAACAAAACAAAACAAAACAAAAGACAGACTTAAGGACACCAAAGACTAAGCCCAAGGTTATTTAGTTTGGAGGTCAAGAAAGTAACAAGCGATTACGGAGATAGCTCTGCTGATAAATTTCTTTCCTCCTGAGCACAAGAATCCCCAGATCCCACATTTAAAAAGACGGGGCTGGGTGGAGGGACCTGGCTCCGCCGAGAGCGCTGGCTCCTCTTCCGCAGGACCCAGGTTTAGTTCCCAGCACCGACACGGCAGCTCAGAACTGCCTGCAACACCAGCTTCGGGGGATCCTACTCCCTCTTCTGTCCTCTAAGAGCACACAACACACACGTGGTGCCCAGTCACGTGCAGGCAAGACATCCACGCACATAAAAATCATAATAATTTTCAGCTGGGTGTGGTTGTGTGCACAAGTAATCTCCGCGAAGACAACCTGCGCTCACTGACCATCCAGCCTAGCTTATTTGGTGAGTTCTAGGCTAGCGAGAGACCCTGTTTCAAAGAATTAAAGATGGCAGTTAAGGAACAATACCGGACATTGACTGCCCTTGGGCTGACACACACACGCACACGTAGTACACACGTAGTACACACGCCTGACATGCACACAATTGCATGCGTGCGCGCACACACATCACGCACATGATGCCTGGGACTCCTTTTTTTTTTTTTTTTTTTTTTAGTCCTGAAATCGCTCTGCTCATACGTGCATTTCTCAAGTCATCTGGTAAATTTCTAATTTGTTTATTTTCATGCCTGGCTAACCTACAATACGTAATTATAGTTTTGCAGCCATTCAGTCACTAACGAGCATTCAGGTTTTTTTTTTTTTTTTCCATTTCTGCCTGCTGCTAACTATCTAGTAATAAATAGCCTCATATATTTGTCTAATTTTCGGGAGTCAGGCATTCTGGAGAGGAAGTGCTGGGCTGTCTATACTGCCCTGTACTTGCCAGGAAAGTACTTTGCAAGCCAAACAGTGAAGACAAAGAGAGTGAGTGTTCCTACAGGCTGTCAGTTGCTTTTCGTTTTTGCCAGTCTGATGGGTAGTTCAGTGTTGCTGGCACAGTTTCCTTTTCCCATTAGACAATTATGCTTCTAAGCTGTGACATTTTCATGTATTTCGTGCCCATTTGGATTTGGTCTTTTCTGATATTTTCCCATTAATGTCATTTGTCCAATTTTCTATTGGCTCATATGAAGTGTTTTGTTTTGTTTGTTTCAGAAGTTTGTGGTTTATATAATCGTTTGCGAGAAGAGCTCAATTTTATACCTCAAATGGCCCATTATTACTATTATTAAGAATTGTTATCAGTGTTTGGGGTCCAGGCTGGATGTGTCTAGGTTATTGCTATCTTTTTCAAGAGCTAAATAAAAAATGCACTCAGACTGAAAAATAGCAAGAATACTTTATTCAAAGCAGAGTCATACTACAGATCAGGAATATGCTGTCAGCCAGGCATATTGGCTCCCACCTTTTATCCCAGCACTCGGGTGGCAGAGATGAGTAGATTTCTGTGAGTTCAAAGACAGCCTGGACTACATAGAGAGTGCCAGAACAGCCATAGCTACAAAATGAGATGCTGTCTCATAAATTAAGAAAGGTAGAAAAATAAAAATAAAAAAGAAAAGAAAGAAATAAAAAGAAATGTGCTGTCAAGACTGACAGCTGGGCCCAGCCAGTGGCTCAGTGGGTAAGGTGCTTGTCTCTAAGGTTGATGGTCTGAACTGGGTCCCTGGAATCCACGCAATGAAAGGAGAGAGCCAGCTTCTGCAGGTTACCCTCCAGCCTCCCCACACAGAGCCATGCAACACAAATAAGCAAATGAATGTAATTTAAAAGTTAAAGTCTGACAGCAGGCCACAAGCGAAGACACCCAAAGGCCATGATTATTGTTTGGAATGTCTTTCATGGGGTTTAGGAGGAGAAGTTTGGTTACTAGGGGTATAATTTGGGTGGGTCTTGATTTAGTTTGATTTTGACATAATTTTCCAGCTATATACCCATATCTCTGTGTATGTCTCTTTTTATAATTCACTGGAGATATATATATACCCACATGCATAAGATGGCAAATAAGGGGTTATCTTTAAAAGTACCTGTTGCAGATATAGTTTATTGTTTCTGTAACCTAAACCAGCCTGGACAAGATTATCCTCTCTACCCTTCCAACTAGATATAACCGAAGTACAATCAAGTAGGATCAGGTAGTTTAATGGTAATTAAGGAAAGGAAAGGAAAGTGTATTTATTGCACTGTTCAGAGAGGGACATGGGTGCAGCCTGGGGATTCTGCATTGCGAACAGGTACACTGTTCAGGAAGGAGTGTGCGCATTGTACATTTAGGTAAGGGCCTCAGGCTGTCAAGCGCACTGTTAGAAAAAGATGTGCGCAGAGCCCAAGACAAGTGGAGTCCCGGGTACTAGCTAGTCCCTATGCTTGCCTTTCTCATAAGCAAGGTGCCCATTTGTAATTAGAAAAACCATTATCATACCCGTATTTGTTTATGTGCCTTTTTTGGACTGTATGTGTATGGGGGGGGGGGGGTAGATGTAAGAAGATACATTTTCGGTGGGGCTCCGACATGGCGGCAAACAGTCTGCACCATTTCTCAAGGGCAGAAGATCTGAAATTCCAAAACTGGTGAGTGGATGGGCGGCTGAAACCAGAGCATTGACTTTGAGGCTTCCTGGGCTAGAGGGGACAACCCATGAGCTGGGACAGATTGGATCCAGGCCCCCCATGGACATCTCAGGGAACCAAGAGTATCGAATTATCAGCCCTCTGGCTTGGGCGGCAGCAGCGGGAAATGCATAACTCCAGGTACAGGGCACCTCCTTACTCTAACAGCCGAACAGGGGACCCAAATCTGAGAGTAGAAAACTGTGGGCTCTCTGAGCTTGCCACTTATGCCTGCAAGTGAGTTTGCAGGCCCTCTGCGCTTTCCACACACGCCTGCGGGTGAGTGCTTCAGTGAGAGTGCTTACAGAGCCCCAGATCCAGGGTCCCTCTATGCTAGCAGCCAGTCATCAGATCCCTTCCACCCATACCACCGCTGTGGGCAACACAGGGATCTCTAGGACACCGTTCTCAACATTGAAGCCCCTGTTCTGGGGGTCTCCCAGTGGAGTCCAGCCAAACAATCCCTGGAACCAAGATTGTGCAACCCAGACAGATCTGAGCACTTGGAACACAATACCTAGACAAGCCTGTGGGCCACTGAGCCATTCAGGGCGCATGCGCACTGCACCCGTGCAAACCACGCCTGCACCACAACCTGCACCTCCTGCCTGTGCTTCTCCCTCACACCCCACCCTTCCAGGCAGGCACACCTCCACACACTCTCCTGCACTTGTACACTTGCACCTGCGACCTTCCTCCCTTAGCTGCATCGGAAACACCAACACCCACTCTCAAACCAGTGGACCTCTCTCATCTTCCTGAAGAATATTACAAACTCCAGAGACAGACCGACCCAGACTGCAGTAAAGACTCCAGGAACAAACAGTAAAGGCTACTGACCATCAGATGGCTAGAGGCAGGCGTAAGAACACATCTAACAAAAATGAGGACATCATGGCTTCACCAGCAAACCCCCAAAATCAATAGATATTTTAACTCATTGGAAACATAGGAAAATGGTTTTAAAACTATGCTTACCGAGTTATTAGAGGCACATAAACAGTAAATGATCAAAACTCTCAAAGAAATAACTACACAAATAGAGGCACATGAAGAGGAAACAAAGAAAAAAAATAGAACCATCATGGAAAGATAGGAATCCACATTCAAACAGATGAAGGAAATGGTACAAGACATGAAAACAGTATTAGAATTAATAAAGAAAACACAAACAGAAAACTCTGGAACTGGAGAACTTAGAGAAAAAAGAAGGAACCACAAAGGTAAGCATCACCAACAGAATTCAAGATATGGAAGAGAGAATCTCAGGCACTGAAGATACAATTGCAGAAATTGATACATTTCTCAAAGAAAAGGTAAGATTGGAAAAGTTCCAAACAGAAAACATCCAAGAAATCAAGGATGCCATGAAAAGATGAAATCTAAGAACAATAGAAATAGATAAAAATGGAGATTCTGGGCTCCAAGGTCCAGAAAATATCTTCAAGAAAATCATAGAAGAAAATTTTCCAAACTTAAAGAAAGAGTTGTCCTTAAACATACAACAGGCTTAAAAAACATCAAATAGACTAGAACAGAAAAGAAGCTCCTCACATCACATAATAGTCAAAACACAAAATCTACAGAACAAAGAAAAAAATAGTAAAAGCAGCAAGGGAAAAAGGCCAAGTAACATACAAAGGTAGACCTTCAGAATCACACCAGACTTCTCAACAAAAACCATGAAAGCCAGAATTGCCTGGGCAGATGTCATGCAGACTCTAAGGGACCACAGATGCCAACCCAGACTACTATCCCAGCAAAGCTTTCATCAACATAGATGGAGAACACAAAATATTCCATGACAAAACTAAAGTTAATATGTACACAGCAACACAGCCCTACAGAAGATACTAGAAGGAAAATTCCAATCTACCAAAATCAACTACAGCCAAAAAACAAAGGACATAGATAACCTCACAACAAAAAAATCAAAAGGAAACAAACACACTATCACCACCAACTCCACAATAAAAGGAACTAACATTAATTGTTCACTATTATCTATCAACATCAATGGACTCAACTCTCCAATAAAAAGATATAGACTAACAGAATGGTTGTGGAAACAGGATCCAACATTCTGCTGCATCCAAGAAAGATACCTTTGCAACAATGACAGACACCTCCTCAGAGTAAAGGGCTGGAAAAAAGGTATTCAAGCAAACAGACCCAGAAAACAAGCTGGAGTAGCTATCCTAATATCTATTAAAATAGACTTTCAACCAAAATTAATCAAAAAAGAGTAGGAGGGACATTTCATTCTCATCAAAGGAAAAATCCACCATGAGGACATCACAATCCTGAATATTTATGCCCCAAATACAAGAGCACCTACATTCGTAAATGAAACATTATTAAAGCTCAAATCACACATCGATCCCAACACCTTAATAGTGGGAGACTTCAACACTCCACCCTCACCAAGGGACAGATCATCTAGAAAGAAGCTAAATCGGGAAATAATGACACTTACAGAGGTCCTAAATAAAATGGACCTAATAGATGTCTACAGAACCTTCACCCAAACTCAAAAGAGTATATCTTCTTCTCAGCACTTCATGGAACGCTCTCCAAAACTGACCATATAGTCAGACACAAAACAAGCCTTACAGATACAAGAAGATTGAAATAATCCCTTGTATCTTATCAGACATAAAACTAAAACAACAGAAATAACAAAAAGTCTACATACACTAGAAACTAAACAACTCTTTATTCAACAACTGCAGGATCAGGGAAGAAATGAAAAAAGAAATTAGAGACTTCCTAAAATTCAATGAAAATGAAGACACAACATACCCAAACTTACAGGACACAATGACAACAGTGCTAAAAGCAAAGTTCATAGCACTAAGTGCCTTCAAAAAGAAGCTTGAGACATCTCATGCAAGTAACTTAACAGCACACCTAAAAACCCTAGGAGGGGAAAAAGAAGCAGAGACACCCAAGAGGAGTAGACAGTTGGAAATAATCAACTCATGGCTGAAATAAATAAATTATAAACAAAGAAAACTATTTAAAGAATCAATGAGACCAAGAGCTGGTTCTTTGAGAAAATCAACAAGATAGAAAAACCCTTAGCCAAACTAACTAAAAGGCACAGAGAAACTACCCAAATCAGCAAAATCAGAAATGAAAAGGGGGACATAACAACAGACACTGAGGAAATCTAAACAATCATTAGGTCTTACTTCAAAAGTCTATATGCCACAAAATTTGAAAATCTAAATGAAATGGACAATTTTCTTGGTAGATTCCGTTTTCCAGAGTGAAACCAAGATCAGGTAAATAGATTAAACAGTCCTATATCTCCCAAGGAAATATAAACAGTCATTGAAAGTCTCCCTGAAAAAAAAAAAAAAGCCCAGAGACTGATGGTTTCAGTGAGAATTCTACCAAACCTTTAAAGAAGAGCTAACTCCAATACTCTTTAAACTATTTCACAAAATAGAAACAGAAAGAACATTACAAAACTCGTTCTATGAGGCCATAGTAACCTTGATATCTAAACCACACAAAGACCCAAAAAAAAGGAGAACTTCAGACCTATATCTCTTATGAACATTGAAGCAAAAAATACTCAATAAAATACTCACACATAAAAGATATCCACCATGACCAAGTAGGCTTCATCCCGGGCATGCAGGGGTGGTTCAATATACAGAAATCCACCAATGTCATCCACCACACAAACAAACAGAAGGAAAAACACATGATCATCTCCTTAGATGCTGAAAAAGCAGTTGACAAAAATCCAACAACCATTCCATTTAAGTTCTGAGAAATCAGGGATACAAGGCACATACATAAACATCATAAAGACAATATACAGCAAGCCTATAGTCAACATCAAACTAAATGGAGAGAAACTGAAATCAATACCACTGAAATCAGGGATAAGGCAAGGCTGCCCACTCTCTCTATAACTCTTCAACATAGTACTTGAAGTCCTAGCTAGAGCAATAAGACAACTAAAGGAGATTAAGGGAATGCACATTGGAAAAGAAGAAGTCAAAGTGTCACTATTCACAGATGATATACATACATGAGCAACCCCAAAAATTCTACCAGAGAGCTCCTTCAGCTGATAACACCTTCAGCAAAGTGGCTGGATACAAAATTAACTCAAAAAAACAAAACAAAACAAAACAAAAACAGTAGCCCTTCTGTATACAAAAGACAAAAGAGCTGAGAAAAAAAATTAGGGAAACAACACCCTTTACAATAGCCACAAATAACATAAAGTACCTTGGTGTGACTCTAACCAAACAGGTGAAAGACCTGTATGAAAAAACTTCAAGTCTCTAAAGAAAAGAACTTGAAGAAGATACCAGAAGATGGAAAGATCTCCCATGCTTATGGATCAGTAGGATGAACATAGTGAAAATGGTTATGCTACCAAAAGCAATCTACAGATCCAATGCAATTCCCATCAAAATACCAACACAATTCTTTATAGAACTTGAAAGAACAATTCTCAATTCATATGGAAAACCAAAAAAACCCAGAACTGCTAAAACAATCCTGTACAATAAAATATCTTCTAGAGTTATCTCCATCCCTGATCTCAAGCTGTACTATAGAGCAACAGTAATAAAAACTGCATAATACTGGCATAGAAACAGAATGGTGGATCAATGGAATCGAACAGAAGACCCAGAAATAAACCCACACACCTACAAATACTTGATTTTTGACAAAGAAGCCAAAATCATACAATGGAAAACAATAGCTCTTCAACAAATGGTGCTGATCTACTGGTTGTCTACATGTAGAAAATGCAAATAGATCCATATTTATTACCCTGCACAAAACTAAAGTCCAAATGGATCAAAGACCTCAACATAAAACCAGACACACTAAGCCTGTTAGAAGAAAAAGTGGGAAAGAGCCTTGAGCTCATTGGCACAGGAGACAACTTCCTGAACAGAACACCAACAGCACAGGCTCTAAGAGCAACAATCAATAAATGGGACCTCATGAAACCGAAAAGCTTCTGTAAAGCAAAGGACACTGTCAACAGAAAAAAACGAATGCCTACAGATTGGGAAAGGACTTTCACCTGAAAATTCTAGCTGTGAGGAGGAAACTATAGTGCCTGCTTATATTTTACTGTCAACTCGATGAGATCTAGAGTCATCTGAGAGTAGAGACTCAGTTGAGGAATTGCCTAGATCTGACTGGCTTGGGTCAGGTTTGTGAGGGACTGTCTTGACTGTTAATTGATGTTGAAGGGCCCAACCCAGTGCGGGCAACACCATCCCCGGGCAGGTGGCCCTGAACTGTATAAGGAAGCTAGCTGGGTATAGGCCACCCAGTGAGCCGGCTGGCAAGGAGCATGCGCCATGGCTCCTGCCGTACTTCGTCTGTAAAGTGGGCTCCTTGGTTCCAGTCAGTAATGTGTAGAATAGCAAGCAGGCCTGCCTTCAGGTTCCAACCTTGAGCTCCTACCTTCACATCCCGTGATGATGGACTGTGGCCTGGAAATGTTTGCCAAGTAAAACGTTTTCCCACCCAGGAAGCCCTGGGCTTTATCACGGCAACAGGATGAAACTGGAACAGACAGCCAAAAACATTTTAAAGCTCTAAACCAATTTAAAAAAAAAAAAAAAAGTATGTATACATTCACACCGGGATATGTCTGTGAATGAGAGTAAAAGGAATTGCAAAAATAATACACCCCTCACATGAACTTCCTGGACAGCCAGACTAGCCTAAATGACAAGCTTCTAATTCAGTAAGAGGCCCTGCCTCAGGGCAGGGTGGGAGACGGGAAAACGCCTGATACCTTGATCTGGCCTCCATGCACACACACATACGCGGGCACGATCACACACACACACACACACACACACACACACACACACACACGGCACGATCACTCACACACACACACACACACACACACACACACACGGGAAAGTGTGCACACTCAGTTAGGCACAATAAAAGATTAAAAGTTGCCTACTTAGAACTTAGAACATGCTGTTTCTTTTCTTTCCTTATTAACAACTTTCACCTTTTTTGCTCATAGGAAGCATGTTTCGGATTCTCTTTGCCATACTTTTTGGTTAGGGTGTAGAGTTAGGGTCAGAGCATAGGAACAGGGTTAGGTCAGATTAAATTATCTTTTCATCATTACTCTTGACCTTGAGGACCGTTGTTAACTTAGGGGACACTGGAACACAAGCACTTCCTGACCAGGATAAATGAGCTGACAGCCAAGGTGAAGACTGCGTAGTTGGTGTATACCCTGCATATCCACTGGCCACAAGGACAGTTCACGTCTCAGGAAGGAAAAGAAAAAGGGTTTATCATGCTTTCTTGAACACTTTACAATGTAATACACGGGTTCTTCTTCAATTACTGGAAATTTCCACTCAACAGTTTCCTGTCATGGTGATCACAAATAGCTGAAACTCCGGAACCTGTGGGTATGTGGGGTGACTGCGTTCACATGCTCACATTCTCACACTCATACACACCCACCTGCACTCCTACACACAAACACACAAGCACATGTTCATACTTTCACATTCTCACTCATGCTCACACACACACATACAGATAAAATCTACTGCAATAAAATGCAAAATTTCTT
>NW_026596149.1:16668751-16699207 GCF_907164565.1 Psammomys obesus
GATCACCTTGTTTTTTTGTTTTTGTTTTTGTTTTTTTGAGCCAGGATCACTCATTGGCCTGGAGCTCACTGGTTGGCTGGCTGGCAGAGAGCCTGAGACAGCCTCTCCCCTTGAAACTCTAAAATTACAAGCGCTACCATTTCCAGCTTTTTCCTACATTGGATCCAGGGATCAAACTCAGGTCACCAGGCTTCACTGACTGAGCTATCTCCCTATTTCAAAATACAAATTTACCGTAGAACGAATGACGCCATTTTTTAGGAAGGTACCCACAGTCCCAACAAACCCTGCCCATTCACTCTGCTTTAATTAAGTTTAGTGGGCCAAAAAAAGATGAAAAAAAAATAGTGGTGGGAGGGACTTGATGGGATAATGAGGGGGTTCATTGGAAGGGATAAGGAGATAAGTGGGTAATGGAGGTGTAGCCTACAATATAGATATGTGTAAAGTTGTCGAAGTATAAAAATAGTTAAATAAACTCTAAACAAGGGAAAGGCCAGGCAAAATAAAATGGTTGACTATTAAAAACATATTAAGTGTAAAGTGATGGTTTTTTAAAGTTTATTTCTAAGTATGTGTTATGTGGGGATGGGGGAATGGGGATTGTATATGAGATGACCTCAGAAGCCAGAAGAGTGTGTCAGATCCCTGAAACTGGAGTTACATGTGGTTCTGAGCTGAGTTTAGATGATGGGAAGTGGGATCCTCTGCAACGTCAGGACACACTCCTAGCTGCTGAGCCCTCTCCCTAGGCCTGAAGGTGGTTAATTCTGATTGACAACATGGCACAGTGTTGAATCATGTGGGAAGGGAGTCTCAATGAGAAGTTTTCTAGATTAGGTTGGGTCACAGGAATTCCTGACAGGATTTTCGTACTCGGGTTAGTTGGGGTGGGAAGCCCTATTCCGAATGTGGGCAGAACCTGGTGTGGAACCTGGTGTGAATGATTAGCAGACCCCAAGCTAAGCATTAGCATTGCTGAGACTCCCTAGAATCACTCCAGGTGATTCTAGAGTGTGGCGAGTTGACAAGAGGAAGAAGAAGAGAATAAGGAACGGGTACTTTCTTACTACTCCTATTGCTCATTATATGTAAAAGGAATAAAAAAGATGTTTAGGCAGGAATGGGAAAACAACAGCAACAAAAAACACCTAGCCATCACAGTTTCTTTCTACACTTACGTGATGGTGTCACTAAAACAGAAACGGCAGGAAATGGAAGGAACCAGCCGGACAGTTTCTGAGGACCATTGTGACAATTGCTTTTATTTACCTTACTTCATTTTGTTTTTTTACATTTACACCATGGAAAATTATTCAGCTCTCTTTTTTCTCATTTTTTATTATTATTTTTCTTATTCACTTTACAGCCTGAGCGAAGCCCCCCTCCCTCTTCTCCTCCAAGTTCCACCCTCACATCCTCTCCCTCATTCCCCCATCCTCTTATCCTCAGAGAAGGAGAGTCCATCCCCCCCAGTACCAACCCTCCCTGGTACATCAAGTCAGCAGGTCTAGGCACATCCTCTCCCAATGAGGCAGACAAGGCAGCCAAGCTAAGTAAAAGGGATCTAAAAGCAGGCAACCTACATAAAGACCAAGCTGCACATCTGCTACTTATGTGTAGGGGGCCTAGTTCCAGCCCATGAAAGCATGTAAAGAAATGTTCAGCATCCTTAGTCATCAGGGAAATGCAAGTCAAAACAACTCTGAGATTCCATCTTATACCATCAGAATAGCTAAGATCAAAAACTCAAGTGACAACACATGATGGAGAAGTTGTTGAGGAAGGGGAACAAACTCCTCCATTGCTGGTGGGAATGCAAACTTGTACAACCACTTTGGCAATCAATCTGGCAACTTCTCAGAAAACTGGGTATAGTGCTACTTCATGACCCATCTATGACTAGAATCCAAGATGGCAGCGACCAGCGTGCACCATATCTGAGGGGCACAGGATCTGAAACTCTGAAATTGTTGAGTGGAGGGGCAGCTGAAGCCAGAATATTGAAGCTTCCTGGGGACAGCCCGTGAGCTGGGACAATTTGGATCCAAGTCACCCATGGATGTCTCTGGGGACTGAGAGTAGTGAATATTCAACCCACCCTGCACTTTCCCTAGCCCCAAGCACAGGCCTTCCTGCTCAGTGTAGGCAACAGTGGTTGCCCAAAGCACAATCCTCTGCCCTTGGTGACTGAGACAGCACAGGTGGGGGTCCCAGGTCTGTGGCTGCCGTGGGTGGCTATACAGGCCTTGTAGGTCTGTGGCTATGGCAGGGTGACTAGCCCAAGCAGAAGCCTCCATGCTCTGTGACAGAGACTGCAGAGGCAGTAACCCCAAGTACGGGTCTCCCTGCCCAGCAGCCAAACAGTGGACACCACTGAGCTGACGGATCTCCTACACTCTCACTTGCCCTTGTGGGCCCAAATCTGAGAGTAGAGAACAGGGGAAACCCCTGTGCTTTCCAATTGGGCTTGCAAGCTAGTGAGTGCACCTTCAAGTGAGTGCTTACAGAGCCCCAGATCCAGGATCTCTCTATGCTAGCAGCCACCCACACCCACACTGTGGGCAAGATAGAGATCCTTGGGACAGCATTCTCAAAAGTGAAGCCCCTGATCTGTGGATCTACCAGTAGAGTCCAGGCAAACAATTCCCGGAACCCAGACAGGTCTGAATGCCAGGAGGACAGTATGACAGGCCTGTAGGCAACGGAGATATTCAGGGCACCTGCTTATGTGCATGGCATCTGTGAACAGCACCAGCACCCGCACCCTCTCCTGTGCTTAAGCATCACCCTTCCAGGCATTTATATGCTCTAGCACCCTGCCATTCAAGGCACACTTTCACACACACACACACACACACACACACACACACACACACATGTGCCTTCCTTCCTTATCTTCAGGTGAAACACCAACATCCACTCTCAAACCGGTGAACCTCTCATCTTCCTGAAGAATACTCCAGACACCAGAGACAGATGGACCCAGTCTCAAGTACAGACTCCAGGAACAAACAGCAAAGGTTATGGAGAAGCATACGGTTAGAGGTCGGCATGAGAACACATCCAATAAAAATCAGGACATCATGGCTTTACCAGCAAACCCCAAAATCAATGGATATGCGAACTTATTGGAAACATGGGAAAATGATCTCAAATCTATGCTTATCCAGTTATTAGAGGCACATAAAGAGGAAACAAAGAAAGCCCTCAAAGAAATACAGGCAAATACAGCCAACAAATAGAAGCACAGTAGAGGCACAAGTAGTGGCATATAGAGATGAAATCAACAACAACAACAAAAAGGAGAGACCATCATGGAAAAACAGGAAGCCACATTCAAACAGATGAAGGAAATGGTACAAGACATGAAAACAGTATTAGAATCAATAAAGAAAACACAAACAGAGAAAACTGTGGAGCTGGAGAACTTAGAGAAAAGATCAGGAACCACAAAGGTAAGCATCACCAACAGAATACAAGATATGGAAGAGAGAATCTCAGGCACTGAAGATACAATTGCAGAAATTGATACATCTCTCAAAGAAAGAGTAAAATTGGAAAAGTTCCAAACACAAAACATCCAAGAAATCAAGGGCGTCATGAAAAGACATAATATAAGAAAAATAGGAATAGATGAAAAAGAAGATTCCAGGCTCCAAGGTCCAGAAAATATTTTTAAGAAAAATCATAGAAGAAAATTTCCCCAACTTAAAGAAAGAGATGTCCATAAACATACAAGAGGCCTACAGAACACCAAATAGACAAGACCAGAAAAGAAACTCCTCATGTTACATAATAGTCAAAACACTAAATCCACAGAACAAAGAAAAAAATATTAAAAGCAGCAAGGGAAAAAGGTCAAGTAACATATAAAAGTAGACCTATCAGAATCACACCAGACTTCTCAACAGAAACCATGAAACCAGAAGGGGCTGGACTGATGTCATGCAGCCTCTAAGAGACCACAGATGCTAACCCAGACTACTATACACAGCAAAGCTTTCAATCAACATAGATTGGAGAAAACAAACAATTTCATGACAAAAGTAAACTTAACCAGTATCTATACAGCAACCCAGCCCTACAGAAGATACTAGAAGGAAAATTCCAATCCAACAAAAATCAACTACATCCAAGAAAACATAAGATATAGATAATTTCACAACAAAAAAATTAAAAGAAAACAAGCATTGAAGCACAGTAACTCCACAATAAAAAGAACTAACATTTATTAGTCACTATTATCTATCAACATCAATGGACTCAACTCTTCAATAAAAAGACACAGGCTAACAGAATGGTTGCGGAAACAGGATCCAATATTCTGCTGCATCCAAGAAACACACCTCTGCAACAAAGATAAATACTACCTCATAGTAAATGGCTGGAAAAAGGTTTTTCAACCAAATGGACGCAGAAAACAAGCTGGGGTAGCTATCCTAATATCTAATAAAATGGACTTTCAACTAAAATTAATCAAAAAGATGAGGAGAAACATTTCATGCTCATCAAAGGAAAAATCCATCATGAGGACATCACAATCCTGAATATCTATGCTCCAAATACAAGAGCACCTGCATTTTTTAATGAAACATTATTAAATCTCAAATCACACATCAGTCCCAACACCTTAATAGTGGGAGACTTCAACACTCTACTCTCACCAAGGGACAGATCATCTAGACAGAAGCTAAATAGGGAAATAATGACACTTACAGAGGTCCTAAAGCAAATGGATCGAATAGATGTCTACAGAACTTTTCACCCAAACTCAAATGAGTATAACTTCTTTTCAGCACCTCATGGAACCTTCTCAAAAATTGACCATATAGTCAGACATAAAGCAAGCCTCAACAGATACAAGAAGATAGAAATAATCCCTTGTATCCTATCAGACTATCATGGCCTAAAACTAGACCTCAACAACAAAATAACAAAAATTCTACATGCACATGGAAACTAACCAACTCTCTACTCAATGACAGCTGGGTCAGGAAAGAAATGAAAAAAAAAAATTAGAGACTTCTTAAAATTCAATGAAAATGAAGGTACAATATACCCAAACTTATGGGACACAATGAAAGCAGGGCTAAGAGGAAAGTCCATAGCACTAAATGCCTCCAGAAAGAAGTTTGAGACATACAAGCAACTTACCAGCATACTTGATAGCCCTAAGGGGGAAAAAAGAATCATACACATCCAAGAGGAGTAGACTGTTGGAAATAATCAAACTCAAAGCTGAAATCAATGAATTAGAAACAAAGAAATTGATTCAAAGAATCAATGAAACCAAGAGCTGGATCTCTGAGAAAACAACAAGATAGACAAACCCTTAGCCGAACTAACTAAAAAGCAGAGAGAAACTATCCAAATCAGCAAAATCAGAAACAAAGGGGGGACATAACGATAGACACTGAGGAAATCCAAACAATCATGAGGTCTTACTACAAAAGCCTATATGCCACAAAATTTGAAAATCTAAATGAAATGGACATTTTTCTTCATAGATTCCATTTACCAAAATTAAATCAAGATCAGGTAAATAGATTAAACAGTCCTATATCCTCCAAGGAAATAAAAACAATCCTCAAAAGTCTCCCTGCCAAAAAAAGCCCAGGGCCAGACAGTTTCTATCAAACCTTTGAAGAAGAGTTAACTCCAATTCTCTTCAAATTATTCTACAAAATAGAAACAGAAGAAACATTACCAAACTCAGAAGCCAGAGTCACCTTGATACCTAAACCATACAAAGACCCAACAAAAAAGAGAATTTCAGATCTATCTCTCTTATGAACATTGAAGCAAAAAATATACTCAATAAAATATTCACAAACCTAATCCAAGAACACATAAAAGATATCATTCACCATGACCAAGTAGGCTTCATTCCAGGCATGCAGGGGTGGTTCAGTATACAGAAATCCATCAATGTAACCCACCACATAAAAAAAAAAAAAAAACTGAAAAAGAGAAAGCACATGATCATCTCCTTAGATGTCAAAATGCATTTGACAAAACCCAACACCCATTCATGTTTAAAGTCTTAGAGAGACCAGGGATACAAGGCACATACCTAAACTTAGTAATGGCAATATACAGCAAGCCTACAGCCAAAATCAAACTAAATGGAAAGAAACTGAAATCAGGGCCAAGACAAGTCTACCCAGTCTCTCCGTATTTCTTCAACATAGTACTTGAAGTCCTAGCTAGAGCAAAACGACAACAAAAGGAGATCAAGGTGATACAAATCAGAAAGTAAGAAGTAAAAGTATCACTATTCACAGATGATATGATAGTATATATGAGTGACCCCAAAAATTCTACCAAAGAACTCCTTCAACTGATAAACACCTTCAGCAAAGTGGCTGGATACAAAATCAACTCAAAAAAATCTGTAGCCCTCCTGTATATGAAAGACAACAGGGCCAAGAAAGAAATTAGGGAAACAACACCCTTCACTATAGGCACTAATGACATAAAGTACCTTGGTTTGACTGTAACCAAGCAAGTGAAAGACCTGTATGGAAAAAAAAAAAAATCAAGTCTCTGAAGAAATTGAAGAAGCTATCAGAAAATGGAAAGATCTCCCATGCTCACGGATTGGTAGGATTAACATAGTGAAAATGGCCCTTCTGAAAAAAACAATTTATAGATTTGATGCAATTCCCATCAAAATACCAACACAATTCTTTACAGACCTTGAAAGAACAATTCTCAATTTCATATGGAAAAACAAAAAACCCAGAATTGCTTTTTAAAAAATCCTATATAACAACAGATAGTCTGGAGGCATCTCCATCCCTGATCTCAAGCTGTACTACAGAACAATAATAATAAAAACTGCATGGTACTGGCACAAAAACAGAATAGTGGATCAATGGAATCAAATAGAAGACACAGAAATAGACCCACACACCTATGGATATTTGATTTTTGACAAAGAAGAATGACAAATGGAAAAAAAGACAGCGTCTTCAACACATGGTGCTGGTCTAACTGGATGTCTACATTCAGAAAAATACAAATAGATCCATATTTATCAGCTGAACAAAATTAAAGTCAAGTGGATCAAAGACATCAACATAAAACACTAAACCTGTTGGAAGAAAAAGTGGGAAAGAGCCTTGAGCTCATTGGCACAGGAGACAACTTCCTGAACAGAACACCAACAGCCCAGACTCTAAGATCAACAATCAATAAATGGGATCTCATCAAACTGAAAAGCTTCTGTTAAAGCAAAAGACACTGTCGACAGAACAAAACAACAGCCTACAGACTAGGAAAAGATCTTCACCAACCCTATATCTGACAGAGGAATAATATCCAGAATACATAAAGAACTCAAGAAGTTAAAAAGCAACAAATCAAGTAATCCAATTAAAAAATGGGGTACAGAGCTAAATAGGGAATTCTTAATAGAGGAATATCAAATGGCAGAGAAACACTTAAAGAAATGTTCAACATCCTTAGTCATCAAGGAAATCCAAATCAAAACGACCCTGAGATTTCACCTTACACCCGTCAGAATGGCTAAGATCAAAACCTCAAGTGACAACACATGCTGGAGAGGATGTGGAGAAAGGGGAACCCTGCTCCATTGTGGGTGGGAATATAAACTTGTACAACCACTTTGGAAATCAATCTGGTAATTTCTCAGACAATTAGGAATAGTGCTCCCTCAAGATCCAGCTATACCACTCCTAGGCATATATCCAAAATATGCTCAAGTATACAAGGACATTTGCTCAAATCATGTTTGTAGCAGCTTTATTCGTAATAGCCAGAACCTGGAAACAACCCAGATGTCCCTCAGTTGAGGAATGGATACAAAAATTGTGGTACATTTACACAATGGAATACTACTCAGCAATTAAAAACAAGGCACTCATGACATTTGCAGGCAAATGGTGGGGTCTAGAAAAGATCATCCTGAGTGAGGTATCCCAGAAGCAGAAAGACACACATGGTATATATTCACTTATAAGTGGATATTAGACATATAATATAGGATAATCGTACTAAAATCTATACACCTAAAGAAGCTATCAAACAGGAGGACCCTGGGTAAGATGATCAATCCTCGCTCAGAAAGGCAAATGGGATGGACATCAGAAGAGGGAGAAAACAGGGAAAAGGACAGGAACCTACCACGGAGGGCCTCTGAAAGACTCTGCTCAGCATCAAAGCAGATGCTGAGACTCATAGCCAAACTTTGGACAGAGTGCAAGGAATCTTATGAAAGAAGGGGGAGATAGAAAGACCTCGAGGGAACAGGAGTTCCACAAGGAGAGCAAGAGAACCAAAAAATCTGGGCACAGGGGTCTGATACTCCAACAAGGACCATGCACAGAGATAACCTAGAACCCCTGCACAGATGTAGCCATGGCAGCTCAGTGTCCAAGTGGGTGCCCTAGTAAGGGGAACAGGGACTGTCTCTGACATGAACTCAGTGGCTGATTCTTTGATCACCTCCCTCTGAGTGGGGGGAGCAGCCTTAACAGACAACAGAGGAAGACAAGCAGCAAGTCCTGATGAGACATGATAGGCTATGGTCAGAGGGAAGGGGAGGAGGACCTTTCCTATCAGTGGACTTGGGATGGGGGAGGCATGAGAGGAGATAAGGGAGGGATGGTGGGATTGGGAGGGGAGGAGGGAGAGGGCTACAGCTGTGGTACAAAGTAAATAAACTAGTGGATAATAGCCATAAAGTTCACAATAACCAGACGACTAACCACAGACCCAAAGATGCCCAGTAACAAGGAGGGCCCAAGGGAAGATGCTTGACCCTCACTCAGAAGGGAAAATAAAACACACACTTTATTTCATTTTTAAAAGTTGTTGCCAGGCCTTCATTGCAACCAGAGCAACTGCTTCAAGCGAGTAAAAGTGCAAGTTGAATCTTAGCCACTGGGGGGCGACTTCACATTATTTTACTGCCAAATTCTGTAGCTACCAGTCAGAATAAGGGTCCCAGGACTCAGGAGTCTGGGGCAGGAGCATCCGAAGGTCAGGAGCACTAAGGGCTGCAGAGTGTGACTTTGTCTCAAAACAAAACAAAAAACCCAAAACAACAACAAACCCACACATGGTGGACACTGTGCAGATTCATGCTTTCAGAGATGAAAAATTGTTATTTTTAGTGGCCGGGTTTATTGGTAACATAAACTGCTTTAAAACATTTCTTTTGAATTAAAAGATAATTTTAGTTAGGGTGGTATTTGATATAGAAGTGGACATTTGAATACATTAATTCTATGCTAAGATTTTCCTAAAACTTTGTGCATTTTACGTTGTTCTTTTGTTGTTGGTTTTTTTGTTTTGTTTTAATTATGTCAAAGACCTTTCCATGGAAATTTAGCACATCACAGCGGCCTCTCTTGAGGTCTTCACACTACACATGCCTGTTGGCCCAGCAACTCTACTTAGGAAAAAATAATTGTGTGTGAAAAGTAAGTATTGCTGAGGCCAATAATTATTCATGATTTGTTTGGTTGGTTGGTTAGTTGGTTGGTTGGTTGGATGGTTGGTTGGTTGGTTGGTTTTTCAGGGTTGGGGGTGGCTGTATAGCCCAGATTTGAGCTCTCTTTGTAACCCAAGCTGATCTGAAATCTCCAGTCTTCCTGTATCAGCCTCCAGAGTGCTAGTATTACAGGTCTATAACGCCACGCCCAAGTCATTCCTCCTTTTCTTTGTATATAAAATGAGAAATTATTGGCCCCAACTGTGTTCCAAATATTGGGAAAAGAAAAATCAATCAAAGCACTGAGGCCCTTAGCTGTTTCCACTCTAGCTAGAGAGAGATAAAGACTTGGCTCAGGTTCATGAGTAAGGTGTGCCTAGATTAGAACGGTCTGTGTCAGTCACGCCAGGGTCTCCCGGGATACTATCCCAGTACACAGGGTTGTTTCTGTGGTGATCAGTAATCTCATGTGATATCTAACAATGTCAATGGCAACCTGAGAGTGAGCCAGAGGCTCATGATCCAGAACAGCAGCCATAAAGCCCTGGACACTGAGTTGGACTCCACAGTTATCAGAAAATCAAAAGGAGCCATGTGGAGCTCTTCCCTCTGCCCCTGATTCCAAACAGGAGTCTACCTACACAGAGCCTAGCCTTGTTTTGACTATGATGATCTTAGCAAATCCTTTAGGGTCACTGAGAAGTCTGACTGCCTGCCTCCGAGTGTTTACCATCTGTAGACAGCTACGGTGGATGTTGTGTCACAGAGGGGAATAATCTCTAGACATGGGATCACACCTCAGGACACACTGGGAGCTGTCCAGCACACAGAAGGACAGAGGAACAAAAGATGGAGGAATGAAAGGGCAAAGAGAGAGAGGCAGAGAGATAGAGATAGAGAGCAATAGCAAGAGTAGCTGCCACCATTCCCCTGCACAATTTTAAGTCTGCTTTGTTTCTTTTGATGCAGAAGAGAAGTAGAAACATCCTAGATGAGAAAATCCGTGCTGAATTTTTTATCTCCACATTCTTGATACTGAATACAGTGTTTCACACACATTAGGTATGAGGAAGGGAAGGATGGGAATAGGGGAAAGAGGGGAGGAGAGAGGGAGAAAGGATTGAGAGAAGGAGGGGAGGAAGGAGGGAGGGAGGGGAGAAGGGAAGCTTCTTTGTAGCTTCTGTGTTGTTGGTTTAGTAACTGACAACAGCAACACAGCACTTATGTCTTATATTATATATACGCATTATGCAATTTTTTATGTATGTGTATACAGATTGGATTGGTGACTTGTGTCAGTGTGTGACAAAATAGCCGAGGAAAGCACCTTAAACAAGGAAGAGCCTGTTTTGGCACACAATTCCAGGGGACACAGTCCACCAAAGTGGACAAGTATAGCAGCTGTGCGAGGCAGCTGGTCACATGGCCTCTGCACTCAGGAGGAGGAGAGAGGGATGCGGCTGCTCCGCTGACTTTCTCCTCTGCTCAGGGTGAGACTCCGGCCCAGGCCATGCTACCATTCACATTTAGGGTGGGTCCTACCTCCCTTCATATAATCTAGATAATCCTGCACAGACAAGCTTAAGTATTTGTTTTCATTAGGGTTCTAAAGCCCATCACATACACACACACACACACCACACCACACACACCATACATACCACACATACACAACACATCATAAATTTCATACACATACACAAACACAATACACCATACACATTATACATTACATATTTTACACACACACACACACACACACACACACACACACACACACACGTAATTTGAGGCTAGATCACCACTAGAGGGAAGCAGAGGAACATGACAAGAAATGCGGCTGATAAGAGAAATGTTTTGTGAAGCAGAGTGAATTCTTCATTCATTCCTTCATTCACAGTGAATGTCCTTCCAGGGAAACATGAGAAAAATCGACAAGAGTAATGGAGGAGATGAAGATGATCAAAGTATAGTATGATGCAAGTATAAAATGTCACAACCAAGCCCATTATTATTCTGTACAACTATTACGTATTAATGAATGAAGGGTATTATAGGAAATAGAGGGGGAAACCTGCTTGTCATAAAGTAATGCAGAACTCTGAGTTAAAGTCAGACAGGAAGCCTCTTGGGTCATGTGATCAAGGGCTCTGAATAGAGAGGTCTTTGCAGAGGGCTTTGTCCTCCTGAGTCCTGTTTCTCCATCGATGGAAGGGTTGTGTTGATTCTATCCATTGGATAAACAATTGGCTCATATAAACTGACCAGTGAAAACCTCCCCCGCTAGCCAAGAACCCTGCAGGTGACAGTGCAAAGTGCTGCTGCTGACCGAGTATGTGGGTCACAAGTCTGCCTGCTTTAACTCTGTTCTTACAGTCCCCTGGAGAGGTCCGCAGATGGAAGGTTCTAGAGAGGAAAGAGCTAATGGTCATCTTTTATCACCTAAGAAGATGGCAACAAGGAGGTAACTGTTGCTGACTTTCTTAAATGCTCACTTGCCGAAAATCCATAAATTTACCAGCTAAAACGAGCTCCATTCTTGTCATTTACCAGGAACAGGTGGGGAGCGGCACGGTCCATGGCCAACTGAGACCTGGTCATTCTCCTGTGTAGTACTCACCCTCCTATATTATAATGCAAGTTGTCTACAACACTGTGTCACTTCCTCTTCCTGTCAATGGCATGACTGTGGCCCTGCTATTTATCTCCACGGCGCATTCCTTAGTGGCACCTGCTATGTTCTCAAGGCTTCTAGAATCGACCAACACACGATGAAGGTTTCTTCCCAGCTAAGACCAGGGAGTGAAGGAGACAGATAGAAGACAGTAAACATACTAAATAAGCTAACTGCATAGGACACTAAAAGGCGATCGTGCTGCAAACTAACAAAGCCAAGGCCTGGAGGACTGCAGTGTTGAGTGAGGAAACTTAGGTTGGGAGTTATGAGGGGCTCAGTCAACATTTCCATGTGGCCACTTACACAGCCTCAAATCTAAGCCAGCAATCTAACCCTAGTTCTTACTGTTGACCTAGTAACTTTAGCGCTGCTTTCTCTTTCTCTTTCCATGTGCACCTAAGTAGGTATGCATTCAAACTTTTTTCCACTTACTACTGGAAAAAAAAAAGGGACAAAAACCAAAAACTCTCTCGTTTCTCCTTTGAGCTCTACTCAGTATGGTCCTCTCTGTGCCAGGCATTTTTCACAGTGACAACTTGATTAAAGCTGGAGTTCAAATTCAGCTGCTGGTCCCCGAGAATCACTTGCCTCCGTGGCTGGAATGACTACCTCCCTGTTCTACCTAGAAAACTATTTGCTCATGAGTTTAAAGAAGTAATCAAACAAGCCCACCAGACTGTACTAAAGAAATGACCTAGGAGAAGCGCCAGGCTTCCCGAAAGTGTAAAAGGCTTGAACTAATGCTGTCATTAAACTGTGTTTGAACCATCTAAACCACATGATGGCAAGCTTCCTCTGCCCTTCTCTACTGCCCCGCCTCCCCGGCTGCTTTTTCTCTTGCTTGTGCTTCCTCATCTCATGACTCTGGCAAAACTTCAGGCTGCTTATTCAACCTGTCGCAAGACACACTCTGTGCCAAAGTAAAAGAAAGAGAATGAAAGGACACTGTGCAGGCTCCAGGGCACAGGCTGCCAGGCTAGACAAGGCTGAGGCACCCCAAGGCCCCGTCAATAGCTGGAGGCAGGCAGCACAAATGGACCTTTAAATGCAAATTCTACACTGGGGGAAAAAAAAAAGATTGAGCTTCTTCTTAATGTTAGGATTTTGTACATCCATACCCAAAGGTTCCAGCCACCCATTTTCACACCACCCAACAAAGAGATACTTGTTGAAGGACTACTAGGTGCAAGACACTGTACTAACAATTCTTTACTTGTGTGGTAGCTGTAGAATACATAATGATTCTTATGACTCAGCAAGAAAATGACAAAAGCCCACACTAAAAATAGAGCAATTGAATAGATATCTCTCTAAAAAGCATGTGCAAATAGCCATTAACATAAAGAGCCATACAATATTACACTGTAAATCTATTGTAAAAATATGTGCTGTGTCTTTTAAAAATAGTCCGACAGTTAAATATTAAAAATACACTTGGCACACGAGCTAGCCATTACTCTTCTAGTTATTTACTCAAGAGAAATGAAAACATGTCGAAATAAAAAGGTATATACAAAGCTTCATTGCAACTTTATTCACTGTAGCCAAAAGGAAAGAACATCAACAGTTATCAGTTATTGACAGAGGTAGTATACCCATACAACCAAATACCAATCAGCAATAGAAAGGAACAGTACTAATACCTGCTACAATCCTAGTAAATCTCAGAAACACTAGCCTATGTGGGATAAGAATGGTACAGAAGAGCACACAGCATAGAGTTCCATTTACATGAAAAGTCAGTGCAAGCAAATCTAGTGAGGCAAGAATATTAGCAATTTCAAAGTCTGGACATGGGGGAAATGAGTGCTAATGAACACTGACTCTTTGAAAGGGGTGCGCATCATGTTCTCAAATCAGACTATGGAGATAATTATACAACTCTGAAAATATACGGAGAACAATAAATTGTGGATTTTAAAATGGTAGTTTGTATGAGATAACTCAATAAAACTTGTCTATTAAAAAGACATATCAGCTTCTTGCTGTCCATGAAGGCTCCTGAGGCCTCCAAGACAATGCAGCATGTTGCTGCTGCTGTTGCTTGCCCAACAGGATAGGTAGTATGACCTATTGCTGAACCATGAGCTTTAGTTTTAGGACTTGGAGGAATAAGTCTGGAACTGAACAGAAAGGCTTCCTCCCTATCGGCTGATGTTCATAGTATCTAAAAGTGCTATGCAGCCTTCTGGAAGAGAGTTGTCACCACTAATAGTCTTACCCAGCTGTGAACCCCATACACTACAATACATCTGCAATCATGGCATGATTGTCATGGAAGTTACCAACTGCTTTCTGGATGTTTTTAAAGCTAGCGGGATGTTTTAATGTCCATTATTTTTCCCCCTTTGACTAGGAGTTCTTAGCAGGGAAGTATTACATTGTGTCTACCTTTGTCTTACTGGTTCAACAAAGAAAAAAAAAAAGGAAAACCACTAAAGAGTTCTGCCAGACCTATCATGACAGCTTAAAAGCATAGGAGCCGGGGATGCCACAGAAATAATTCCAAAGACAGGGATAGCCTAATGCATTGAGAGATGGTCTCCATGAGGTGAAAATAGCAAGATCTGTGCTATCCTAATATATGGAAGATCTTCAGGAAATATTCATGAAAAGAATTAGGATCAGTGGTTAACAACAACAAACAAAAACAAAAACACACACAGCTGGTCAAAGTATAGAGAAAAGTGCAGCTGTGGGGTACTCAGCCATAAATGGGAAATTTATGTCACATGTGCCAACACCACCACCACCACCACCACCCCCACCAAGTCTCAGGGAGCATCATGGAGGAAGAGGTGGAAAGATTATGAGAGAGAGAAAGAGACTGGGGAGAACAAGAGCTAAACCGTGTCTCCTGGACAAGACTTCTGCACTCATGAATTCATAGCTCCTGTGAGTGTCTCCACAAGATTGAGCCAGTCAGCATTGCAGTATAGAGCCGGGAGGGGCTTATGGGCTCTCACCCTTAGCTGAGGAGCTACTGGCAGCTGGTGATTTCTGGGGGAAGAAGATTCAGTTGAAGAAGAAGAGGAGGAGGAAGAAGAAGAAAGAGCAGAAGAGTATTTGGAACAAAGAACATAACTCATTGCCTCTTACCTGTATTTATTCCAACACAGTTGGTATCTGGTTTTGAGAAAATAGCTTTTTAAACCACTCTGCTTTCTGGCTGCAAGATTTTTTTTTTCTCCCTGGGTCTGCAACTGTAACACTCTTTCCCCAGCGCCTTGTTCCGGAGTTTAGCCAATTCAGCAGATGGTCCTGTGTGTAATCCTGTCCTAGCAGTTGGCACACGTATTCACAGTGTGCATCTGCGCAGATCCCTGCGGCAAATATCGCTGCTTGTCCCCATGATGTGTTCATTAGAAGTAATCAAAGGACTGCTGGTTGAACCTGATACTCAAAACGTTGATCATTAGAAGGGACAGGAAGGCTTTCCCATTTTTTTTTTTTAAGCGTTTTAATTCTTCTCCTCTATTTTAGGAGAGGACTGACCCAGATCAAGGACTCACACCATCCATGGTGCAATGTGCGTCTGATAAATCAGCAAATCAGCATGCCAACTGCAGAAACACAGTCCCGCCTCACAGCACAGACCAGGCCTCCGCACTGCAGACAGTGAAAACATAATAAACAAAATACACTGGCGACTCAGTCTAAACCCCACTTATCAGCGAAGATAAGGGATAGGCTGAGAGGAACCCACAGACACAGTGATGAGAACTCAGCAGCTGCTGCTAAGAAACAGGACCAATGCCTTCTCGAACGTGCCCATAAAAGTCATCTGTTCATTAAATGGTGTGTATTGATTGTCTACATTATATCAGAAAGTTTCAGAGGCAGACAAAGCATAGGGTCTTGACAAAGATGCACAACCTGAGGGGGGATCTGAACATAGGACAGGTAGATGGGTGAGGTAGGATGCCTGCTGTAAGCCAGAGGTGCTGCATGAAGTTTTGAAGGAATAGGGCCCTCCTCAGACAACTCCTAGGTCTCTCATTTGGGGACGTTTCTAGGACAACTGATTCAAGACTGCACTCCCTTCTTCATTTTTATATTAATGGATGGTTTTTCTTTAAAAAAAAATTATTGCACCATGCACACACAAGTGTGTGTCTGTGTATCTGTACGTCTGTATGTGTATATCCGCCATAGTGCTACTGTGAAGGTCAGAAGATAACTGTCAGGAATCGGTTCTCCTCTTCCACACGTGAATCCCAGGGACTGAACCCAAGTTCTCCGGCTTCTCTGTAGGTACCTTTACCCACTGAGTGAGCCACTGCACTCTCCCATAGATTGTTTTTCTATGAAATATCTCCACAATCAAGAATCAACACATTGCAGCCCAAGTACACTAACCCAATCCAATACTCATCTTTATAAATAAAGTTTTGTTGAAATACAACCATGTTCATTGATGTAGGTGTCGCCCTTCACTGAACTTACACTACTGTGCTGGAGTTCAGTAAATTATATGCCCGCAGAGGGGAAAATCTTTACAATATAGCCCATTACCAAAACCCCCCGCCAAAATTTAAACTAAGAAAAAAAGTTTGGCCAGGCATGGTGGCACATGTGGTTAATGTCAGCACTTGAGAAGCAGGTTTCTGTGAGTTAGAGGACAGCCTGGTGTGCTGGGTTAGTTCCAGGATGGTCAGAGTTGCATCGTGAGATCCTCTCTCAAAAAACCAAACAACACCAAAAAAAAAATCCACCCAACAACAAAAAATTTAAAAGATTTAACAGCAAAAGGCTGTTAAAAAGAAGTAAAACCATAAAACTGGATAGACTCAACTAACACGTTCTAAGTATTTGGAAGTATAGTGTGTGATGAAAAGGTATTAGCATAAATACACACCAGTTCTCCCATCATTAGCACAAAGGCAGCGGCTTGCCAACGAACACCTCAGCGGAGTCAAGGGGCCTTGGCTTTGTTAATGTTTTATTAGATTGGTTCCTATTTGATTATTAGTTTCTGTTACCTCTTGACATGTTTATGGAAGACAAATGTTTAAAAATAATCTACACAAGCTGGGTGTGGTGGCGCATGCCTGTAATCCTAGGACTTGGGGAGGCAGAGGCAGGTGGATCTCTGTGAGCTTGAAGCCAGCCTGGTCTACAGAGTTTCAGGACAGCCAAGGCCACACAGAGAAACCCTATCTTGAAAAACAGAAAAAAACAAACAAACAAAAAACCCTAGAAGAATAATTTACACAAAAATATTTAAAGTGAGACATGTGTGTATGTATTTACACACATTGATACTGTGTGTGTGCATAGAAATATATGATATCAAAATAATTTTAACAGGATTTTATTTTTTATTTTATGTACATTGGTGTTTTGCCTTGTATGTGTGTCTATATGAGGGTGTTAGATCCCCTAGACCTAGAGTTACAGAGAATTGTGAGCGAATAATTTTGAAAAAGGCATTATAATACAATAAACATGGTCTTGACAAGTTGAACTTCTAGATAAAAAATTCTAAACTACAGCTCAGTGTATATAAAAATTTAATAAATGAGAAAGGTGGAATTGTTGTGTCATGGGAAAAACATGGATTATTTAATGTTATTAGCAAAGGTTTAGGTAAGGGTGGTATATTTAGAATACACATCTATTTTCATTCCTTCCCATAACTTAGTAAAGAAAATTCATGCTGGAGAGATGGCTCAGAGAGTGAAAGCACCTACCGCCAAGTCTGGTGACTTGAATTCAATCCTTGGAACCTACACAAGGTCACTATGGGGTAAGTAGGGAAAACACCAGCAGCTGGAAATAATGGCAGTCAGTGACATCATTGGGTGCAGGTCTTTCAAGCAGATATTGAGACCCCAGTACCCTCCTTCCCTTGCCTTTTGTTTCATGGCTTCAGTGAAGTGACATGAACTACTTAGCTCCACCACATGTTCCTACCATAACACTTGGGCCCACCACAGAGGCAACGGGCAAGCAGCTGTGAGCTGAAACTTCTGAAACCATGAGCTAAAGCAAACCTCTCTTCCTTTTGAATGGTCTCAGGTGCTTTGTGACTGAAAAGGGAAGCTGTGTAGTGTGGGGCTGTCCTTGCAGCTTTCTTCCCAGTGAAGTAGGAAGTCTTACAGTTGTCACAGCGAGTCTCAACCTCTAGTCCAGTCCAGATACATGATGCCACTTGCTTCATACTGGGTAAATGAGAGGGCCCCTGAGCTGGGCAGACTTTCCACCACAGAGGCCCGGAAGGTGTCACAGTAAATGAGGCAGAAAGAGAAGACAGGAAGGAATTGATTTAGTCAAGACTTCAACCATTCTGGGTGAGATAGCTGTGTCCTTGTCAAACCCTGTGAGGCTAGTACCAGTCAGCACCAGGCTAATGACCAGAAAGTTCGGAGAAGAGGCCGGGACTAGAGCCAAGAGGAATTCAATTCAGCATAGGCACTAACAAGCTTAGTGGAAGCTCAATGGGAGAACAAGTGCCAGTAAGTGACCACAAAAACCAGCATGAGGGTGGGAGGGCGGTGAGGGAGAAGATGGGAGGGTGGGGGGACAAGGGTTCCAGAGTGGCTTCTGCTTCAGGCAGCACTGTGGACCGAAGCCAGGACAAGGACGCTCCTCACAGCCTGACGGGCAAATTTCTGCTGCTCTAGGTCCTTGGATGCCAGGAATGGATGAGTCTCTTTTTTGACTGTTACAAGCACCGAAGATGAAAAAGAAATATTTAATTTCAGAGAGCCACAAGGGACCTTAGGAGTCCTCTGTGCCAAAGGCTTCCAAGTGGTGTGATTCATGTCTACAAGCTGTAGGGGCATAGAGGTTTCTTTGATTTCATTTGTTTATTGAACCCCAGCACCACACTAAGTGCTAGAGTATAGCAGATCCCAATAATGACACAGGATGAACGAAAGATGGGTGAGTTGTAGTCGTAGTTACATATTTTTGAGACTTTGTGCATATGTGTGTGCATGTATGTACAGGATTGATCACCCATATGTGTACATGTAGAAGCCAGAGGTAGCCACATGATGTCTTCCCTTGTCATTCTCCATCTTATTTTGAGGCAAGGTCTCTCAGTGAACCTAGAGCTTGATTTTTCATGTAAACTTGCTAGCCAGTAAGCCCCCTAGCATTTGTCTGTCTCTGTCCTAATTCATTGCTGGGGTTGCAAACACATTGTATCTGGCTTTTTTGTGGGTGCTACAGGTTCTGAAGCCACGTTTTTATGCTTACACAACATCCGTAAAAAGCCAGGCTTGGCTGCACATGCCTGTAATTCCAGTATTAGGAGGCCAAGTCAGAGTACTTGGGAGCTCACTGGCCAGCTAGTGTAAGTAAATGGTAAGCTCCCCTGTCAGTTAGAGAACAAAGGAACAAAATGGAGAACAATAAAGAAAGACACCTAGCATCTTCCTCAGGTCTATGTATGCACATGGTCTCTCATACTCATGTACATGCACCCGACACAGAACACACACACACACACACACACACACACACACCATTCATAACTTCTCCACAAAATGCAGTCCGACCCTCATTGACGCCAGGGTTGGCATCATCTTCACCACAACTAATGTAATAATTAACCATGACCATTGAAAAATGAATGAATGCTGCCTATCCTAAAATAGCTTAACAGTTTAAATCGCTCTTATTAAAATGACATACACAAAAAGGCAAAAATCAAACACTTAAAGGAACATACACTTCTTTCCACATATTGTTCCCAACTGTGTAGGGAAGACTACGGTAGGTCCTATTCTCTTACTTCAGTGGCACCTTTTATTTTCCCCTAGGAAAATAAAACTCAAAACTCATCTATTTATTCAGAATACCCTTTTCTTTTCAGATCTGCACCGTTCTGGAAATACAGCGCATTTGAACATATATTGCAAACAACGTTTTTAAAATGTAAAGACTTGCCCCCCACCTGGTGCAGCACTCGGGACAGCTGTCCTGCAGCACTCGGGACAGCTGTCCTGCACCTCACCTGAGCAGCACAGTAGAGTAAGCCCTGGGAAAAAAGGCTCCTGAGAGTGTGAGAGCGTGAGAGCTGGCCCTGGCCCTCACCTGGACAAAGCAGGAGAGCTGGTTCTGACGGACAGGGCACAGGGAAGCTGGTGGGCTGGCCGACACAGCTTCCACCCAGACCCAGATCCAGGGCTTTGGGTTTTTCCAATCCAACAGCTACCTCATTTATGAACTGCTGGAGTATGTAAAGGGGCCAGTTCTGCAGAACCAAAACTGCAGGAGCTTGATGACATAGCATAGCAAAAGGATGTCTAAGAAGAGTCCCAGTAAGGATCCAGTATTGATAGTATGGCAGAAGCCAAACGCCTCAAACCAGACCAATGACTCACTGCAATGAACATTTCCAAGTAAACCTGTATGGGCAAATGGTATACTGTATGCTATACCATGACACACCAAAGCTTCCACAGTGAGATGTTCTTTTGTTTGGTTGGTGTTTGTTTGTTTTTATGGGGAGGTTAGAGAGGAGAGAGGGAAGATATGAAGGGATTGGGATTAAAGCAAAAACATATTCTTATATTATTTCTGTCTTTTTTAAAGAAACCAAAATTCCAAAATTCTCACTACATTTGTCATCTTTGTCTCTATCATTTGGGACCGATGGTCCCACCTTTTCCCCCTCTGAATCCGTTTTCTCGTCTTGCAGCCTTTTCTTTGAGGGGAGGCTTAGGAGAAAGCACAGCAGAAACAAGCAGGTTGTGGGAACGGTCCTGGGCTTTGAAAGCCTCTCAGCACAAGGTCCCACGCTCACTAGCACAGAGCAGGTGGGTGGCAGGTAAATGGAACCAAGTAGCATCACACCCAGTAAACTGGCCTCACTTGTGTGTAGTGTTCTTTGTTTTTGTTTGTTTATTGTTTTTTTTTCCCCCATACTTTCATTGCAAGGAAAAAATTGCACTTGTAGTAATAACCTCTTTTTCTGGTCTCACACTAAGATGAAGCCAACTCAAAATGTATATGAAGTTCTTCTCACTCTCATCTTACCTCAGTTTCCAGTGCCAAATACAACCGTTTCCAAAATCAGCTCACACTGAAATTACTTCACTTCACACAATCTGCCTTTGAGTCCCATAAACCATGTGTACATCTCTCAGTCCAACATTTCCACATCCTAACACTGTAGATACCATTCAGAGGCAATGTATTCTCAGGTCATGTGGCCAATAGCGTTAAAGTGTTCATTATCTTCACTGGACCCACGCATGTCTGAGGCAGGTGGTTCCTAGCCTTGTCACCAACATCTTACGCTCTGCTGGGAATGCCTTAGATCGGATCCTGAATGCCTGCAAAGGACCATGTGTTGAGGACTTACTCTCTAGCCAAGGACTCTGCTAGGTAGTAGACACTATAGGACGTAGGATCCTCTCTACCTAGATACCACAGAGCCTGCGGAGAGGTTTTAGGTCAATGAGAGAGCACCCTCGAAAGGATTACGGAACTCTCTCCCTTTCCCTTTTGGCGGTGAAGCAGGTGAAGACTTTCTCCCCAGCACCGAGGGCAGCTGGGCCACTCAACTGTGGGTGAAAACCTTCAAAACTGTAAACTGAAATAAAGCTTTTCTTTTCATAAGCTGACCATCCCCTGGACTCATGACAGCAGAAGGCTGAGTAACATGAGGTATATTTACAAAACCTCGTTATGCTTTTTTCTTGGAATACTTCCGTGTTTGTAGATCAGGCCGTAAGATGTAAGGTTCACTGGGCTTCCTAACAATAGACTGCATTAGGATTTGAGTTAAGCAGAGCGGTGCATGATGGGTAATCTGGTAGAACTGACTTCCGGCACCTCGGTAACCTCCATAAAATGAGGGCCTTAAACTTGATCCCAGTAGTAGCCTGAAATTCTACTTCATTATGACAAGGCAGAAGAAAGCTCTCTATTTTCAAAGGTTATTATTCCATCTTTCAACAATCTAGAGCTCTTGAAATTTAAAACTGAGACCCGTAGGTGTACATCGGAGTGCATAGCAGTTATCGCGAGACTTGGGGTCTCTTTCGACAATGCTAGTATCTCAGGGAAGCATAGACATGCTAAGGATGTGGTGTGCTGTTACTATATCTCTTTTTGTTGACCGCAAATGGCTTGGTCATCACAACCATAACACGCTTCCTAGCATCTTGTAATTCAGTGATTCATGAGCTCCTGTGAGAATCAGATGAAAATTTGACCCACGTGATGCCCCAGCAGCCTTCCTCTGGGAATCAGGCTATCAGGAACCGGGTTGAGTAGCACTTCTCAGAACCCTTCAGGAGGACTCCACTTCTGAGTCAGTCCCCCAACAGCATATGCACCATGTAGATAAAGAGTATTTTCTTCACTTCTCCATAGGATAATTCCATACATTGGCTCTTGTGAATAGTCCTGTGTGCTGTTTTTGTTTTGTTTGGTTTGGTTTGGTTTGGTTGGTTTAGTTTGGTTGGTTGGTTGGTTGGTTGATTTTGGCTTTGTTGTTGTTCTAGTTTTGTCACTTTAACAAAAGCTACAGTTCTTCGTGAAGAGGGAGCCTCAATTGAGAAAACGCCTCCATCCGAGTGGCCTGTCATACTATTGCATCTTTCTTGGGGAGCTCAGTCCATTACAGGTGTGCCTGGGTTGTATAAAAAAATTAAACTGAGCAATGCATGACTAACAAGCCATGCTCCTCCATGGCCTCTGCTTCAGTTTTAGTCTCCAGGTTCCTGCTTGAGTTCCTGCTTTGGCTTTCCTTCCCCACAAGCTGTGAGATGAAATAAACCCTTTCCTTCCTAAGTTGCTTTCAGTCATGGTCTTTATCACAGTGACAGAGAAGCAAACTAGGACACACTGGGGATCAGGCACCCTTTTGACACACTGATTTCATTCCTTGTGGAAGTTCTGTTTCTAGTTGGTTTATTTTTATGCATGAATCTTGAAATTTTCCATAACATTATTATGCTGTCTAGTTTTTATGTCAACTTGACACAAGGTAGAGTCATCTAAGAGGAGGGAACATCAGTTGAGAAAATGCTTCCCTAAGATTGGGCTGTTGGCAAGCCTAAAGGGCATTTTTTTAAATTAGAGCTCAAATGGGCCATCAGAGTCCAGAGCCATGTTGGAGGGTTTGATGTGCACATGGACAGGAAGGTCACCGCAACTCCTTGGGGCAGGAGCTGCTGGAACAGTGTCTTAGTTTGGGTTTTATTACTTTGAAGAGACATGATGACCATAGCAACTCTTATAAAGAAAACATTTAATTGAGGCTGGCTGACGGTTTCAGAGGTGTAGTCCATTATCATTATGGCTGGAAGCATGGTGGCATGCAGATAGACATGGTCCTGGAGAAGGAACTGAGAGTTCTAAACCTTGATCTGCAGACAGCAGGAGAGTGTGTGCCACATTGGGACTAGCTTGAGCATGTGAGACCTCAAAGCCCCCCCAACAGTGACACACCTCCTAATAGTGCCACTCCCTATGGGCCAAGCATTCAAACACAGGTGTCTATGGAGGACATACATATTCAAATCACCACAGGAAAGAGAGAAGGTTAGCTCCGAGATGTGTGAATCCTTTACGTCCTCCTGAAGCCCATCTGGGATGTGCAATGTGAGAGAATTGGTAACTACAATGCTATCTGTTTCCACGTAATGTTATGCCCATTTTAGAAAATACTAAATGTGGTGTTAGCTGTGAATGATTCACCTAAACTTGAATAAAAGAGACACCAACTTTGAATGGCACTTACTAATTCCTAAGCAGGAAGTTATGAATGGATTTCTCAATATTCTCGGTAGATTTCTTTAAAAAAAAAAAAAAGAAGAAGAAGAAGAAGAAGAAGAAAAGAACACTCATCAGATGTCTCTATAGCTGACTGAAATCACACAATCTTTGTTATAAACTGACAGGATCATGGTAAGAGCTGGGATTTCATTAGACAATGCAAATTTTCATTAATGCATAGGTGTGTGTGTGTGTGTGTGTGTGTGTGTGTGTGTGTGTGTGTCAGTAGAGAGGGGTCTCAGAGGTTAAGAGCATACACTACTCTTGTAAACTATCCAAGATAAGTTGCCAGTACCCACATATGGTGACTCAGCAACTCCAGCTCCAGGGGACCTGGCCTCCAAGGGCCTCTCACATGCACTTGCACGCACATACATCCAAATAAAGAGTAAAGGAAAGTATCTTAGGCGCGCTTTCACTTTTCTTAGCTAGAGCACACTTGTTCTGTTAAAGTTTGGGGGAGGTGGTGAAGCGCCTGCTGCACAAACACGAGGACCTCAGTGTGTGTCCCCAGAACCCACACTGAAAAGCCAGGGATGGTGGCACTGTGATCCCAGCACACAGCCGGCAGAGACAGGAGAGTCTCTGGGGCTTGCTGGGTAGTCAGTCAAGGCAAACTGCTGAGTGCCATGGTCAGAGCAGAACTCCATCTCAAATAAAATTAAAAATGGAAGGAAATCGTGAAAGATACCGAACCGCAACCTCAGGCCTCCACAAGCGTGTCCACACATGCACATGTGCCTGCATGCACAGACATGCACACACACACAAATACAAACATTAAAAACATTCGTCAAGAAGCTGGATGACTGCTTAACTGTAGGCATATTTTAAGTGCTTCCTTTTATTTTGTTTGTCACTGGGGCCAGAGATCAGTCAGGGATTGGCCAGACACCAAAATGGCTTCATGTATGAAGTGGATTAAGGCATGAAGATTGACAGGTGAAATGGAGAATAATATTTGACACAGGGGAAGTGTCACTGGTTTGGAATTCAGAAGTCTTGGTTAGAGTCTTGTATTGACTACTTCCCTCTGGGAGACCCACTCTTGTTTCCTTGTCCTTAAAGTAAGGGACTAGACCCCACAATCTTGGTTCTCTTTCAGCTCTGGAATTCTAGGATCTCACTTGTAATCCCAGCACTCAGGAGACTGTGGCAGAAGAACTACTGAGAGGCCAGACTGTGAAACATAGCAAGCTGAAGGCCAGCTTGGGCTGTGTGGCCCAAACATTTAAAGGGAAAAAGCATTCCAGAACTATTTGGCCTTTCCTGAACATAAGTTGACTTCCATTTGAGTAGCATAACAGCTCACACCTGTAATTCCCACATTTGGGAGTCATCTCATGCTCTTGCTACTATGCCTTCTCAGCCACAATGGATTGTAGTCCCTCGAACTGTGAGCCAAAATAAACCCTTCTCCTCTTGAGTTGCTTTATGTCAGGTTATTTGCTTACAAGAGCAAGAAAGGTAACTTAAACACAAAGAAAGTCATTGTCATTGTTTTGGTCCTTTTCAGTGTGGAGAAAGAAGCCCTGGAGGCAGGGCCCTAGGCACAGACTCTGGAGCTTATAATCTCAGTGCTGGGGAGGCAGAGATAGACACATCTGTGGGACTCACTGGTCAGCCAGCCTAACCTACTTGGAAAGTTCCAGGCCAGCCTGTCAAAAAAACAAGATGGATAGTATCTAAGGAACAATACTGATACAATCATACACACACAAGTTTGTCAACACACACACACACACATACACACACATACATCTCCCTTGCCTGCACTGCCATGCTACCAGGTGGGACATTCCTATGCATAATACTCCATAATCCAGAAACTCCAGCCATCACCCACCCACCATATGGCCTCTAACAGCCCTGAGCTCCATCCCGAGAGCCTCTGTCCTCTGGCTATGCCTCAGCCCCTCCCTTTCATGGATGTTTAAAATTATAAATGTGTTCCTTCAAAGAAGCATGCTCACAAATAGATTTTCTCTGACCCCTGGAGCAGTCAGGGGCTTAACTAGAGAGAAAATACATGCAGAAGCATCTGATAGTTTCCTAAATTGTAATCTAAAGAAAGAATCCAGCCACCTCAGGCCTGAGGAAGCTGAAATCAAAATCTCCACTGCTCCAAAGCATCATGCTACTTGGAACAGGCTCACAAGACAATTTTATCATTCCCTGCACAGCTGTGAACTATGATACCATGTATGGTATTACTTTTTAAAAAGATGTCCTAGTTGAGGGGTGGGTCAGAGAGATCACTGAGTCAGTTTGGTTTTTGCCTTGCATGCATATGGGCCTGGGCTTTATTCCCAGCATCCACACATAAAAAGAAAGGGGTTGGAGAGGGACTAAAGAGCTGGCTTTAGCATTTAGAGCATTTGGCATTTAGAACGAGAGCATTCAGTTCCTACCACCTACGTCAAGCGGTTCACATCTACCTAGTCTCCACAGGCGCCTGCTCTCCTAGGTACAGACACACACACGTATGCATATAATAAAAAATGAAAAATGAATAAAAAGTTACTCACGGTGGAGTGTGTTTATAAGTTCAGGACAGGGGAGGCAGAGGTGGCCGCATGCCTAGGACTCACCAACTTGCCAGCCTAACGGCGACTTGGTAAGCCCCAAGCCTGTGAGCAACTCAGTCTCAAAAGAAAAAACCGGCGGATGGGTTCTGATGTTGAACTCTGGCCTCCACATGCACACTCACACACGTGCAACTGCACATACAGAAGCTACACACACAAAAAGTTCAGCTTCATTAGCTGACAAATAGCATGGGTCTATGTAAACTTTCAGTTTACGATAAGACTTTGCAACCAGAACAGGGTCTGAGGCCACAGCACAGAAACTATTTGGGCTGTTGAAGGCCATCTCTCCACACTGATATGGTGGCCTAGAAAGAGTAGTACAACGCTAGACATCTGGAGGAACTAGAGAAGCCCTTGAGGTTGGCCTCAAGGGGAGCAAGAACAAACTTTGAAAACCACCACTGTGCCCAGCCTCCTTGCCTTGCATTTCACTCCCCCATAACGGATTTGTGAAATCCTGGAGGATGAATGGGCTTCGTTTGGCGTTCCTGAGATGCATCTTAATTCAAGTGCTTTTGCCTCAGTGAGTCAGAGGCAGGACAGCCTCCAGCTGCACACCAGCTAGTACTTTTCCATGCCTTCCCCTGAATTATATAACATGGCACATTTTCAGAAACTTAATTTGTGTCACAGAAACTCCTTCTGGGCTGAAATTTCACCTTTTCAGTTTTGAACTCTCAAATTTTCAAAAGATGAGATGCCAGTGTGTTGGAACTATGAACGGGAATAAGAGAAGGGCATATTCTCTGTATAAAGAAATAGTTTCATGCAGTTGTCTTGAAACATCTCCTTCTTATACCTGTGGTTATAGTGGGATGGATGTAAAAGCCCGAGCATGCCTGGGTTTTATTTTGTTGCTTCTGGAAGAGTTCCTTTGCTGGATACCTTAAGTGTAGTGTCATAGATTAGGATACCATTAGTTCATACTAACATTCAAGTGAGGAGATTAGTTACTTTTTCCCACTCTCTTGATAAAATGCCTAACAAGAGTGCCTTAAGGAAGGAAGGGGATGTTGTTTGGCACTCACTTTGAGGGTATGGTCCATCCTGGTGGGAAAGGCATGGCAGCAGGAGCATGAGGCATCAGGTCACATCATGTGTTCAGTCAGGAAGCAGAGAGATGAATGCTGGTACTCAGCTCACTTTTTCATTCTGCACAGTGTGAGATGTCAGCTGACAGAATGGTGGCACCCATGTGGAGAGAGGTTCTTCCTACCTCAATTAACTTAATCTAGAAAATGTCTTATAGACCTGTCCTGAGGTTTGTTTCCCTGTGATTCTAACCGCCATGATGACTGATACAATATTCAGAGAAGCTTCTCTAGGAAGAAAGTTTGAGGAGGCCATCTTGGGCAACCTGGACTCTGGAAATAAAGAGAGGTATGACAAAAAGAGAGAGATTTGTTCATAGAAATGTAGAAATGGTTCAAGGTTCAAAAGGCAACTAGAGAAAAGGCTTAAGTGACCTTCAAGTTCATGTTAGGAGATGACTAGCTTCTAACCAGCCAAAGCTTCGGTTTTACTTCATTTCTTAGAAAGTCCAGGGTCACCCTTTTGGAAACATGTGTCCAAAACAGCCCATTGTCATGAGTGACAAACTTTACCAAGGCCTCTCCCATGTGTGCCTCAGAAACAAAAGTGCAGCCATTTGATGTCAACATGTTTTCTTCAAAAGGCATCCAGTAAAGTCACCTGCAAACTTGTTTTGAAATCCAGCTAGCTGGCAATGATCATGAAACTTGCTGGTTCAGGCCCAAAACAATTGGCCCAGAGCCAAACAGGAAGTGAAAGCAACAAAAAGCAGAGCAGGATTGTGTGGATGTCAGCCAGTTGGTTGCCCTCCACCAAACTCGTGTGTGTGTGTGTGTGTGTGTGTGTGTGTGTGTGTGTGTATGTGTATGTGTGTGTGTTTCCTTCCCCTGCCCTCACTGGCATGTTATGCACAGTGACATCCCCCACTGGCCCTCACATGAATCCCACACTCCTTTCAGCCACTCTCCATGGTCACAGTGTCATAAACTATGCCAACTACAGCTTAACTCTGGTCTCTGATGTCTTTAGGCACCTGATGATGCAGTAAGTGGCCAAGTGTGTCCTCCTAAAACCTATCTTTATACCGGTGACACTTCCTAAGGCACATTCCCCATTATAGTTGCATATGTGAATACTAACCTTAGATCTTTATTATTCAGGGCTCTCTACAAACACAGAAGTGATAGAAGTAATATATATTATGAAAACGGATTTATTAGATTGGCTTACATGTTATGGGTTGTTTCCTAGCATGGCTGTCTGCATACATGCTCAGATCATGAGGTTAGGTGCCTCAGTAGTTCTGTGTGACACTGAAGGCCTGGAGGATTCCTGGAGAGTGGCAGGTTTTGAGTCCACATTAGAAGATTGAAAATGCTGGGTTCTGATGTCAGCAAACGATTTCCATAGCAGCAGCAGTAGAGTAGATGCACTCATGAGCAAGGCATGAAAGCAGACAGGCAAAAACATCAGCTTGTCCATCAGACCTCCTGATAACTGAAATAGTTCTGGAAACATGCCTTCCCCAAGTTAATCCTTCCTGGAAACACCATTAAAGACCCACCCACAGGTGGTGTGTATCTTAATTGGATTACAGGTCCAATCAGCTTGGCAACCATCACATACCCTGGGAGGCAAACAAGTGGAAGAGTGGAGAGGTGCTGATATAGAAGTCCTTGCTTCCCTGTCCTGTTCCCAAAATAAAGGCAGTTAGTTAGTTTATGTTTTTGTACATATGTAACTGGATAGTCTGGCTTCTCTTGGGGGCGGTCTGTGTTTTATGATTGTTAAATGACATTTTCAGTTATCCACCTCCAAACTGTTCTTTAAGCTGGTCCAGAGAGAGATGAGTGATCTCCCAGCCATCCACACGATGCGTACTGGGAAGCAAATACCTATTGGGTCTTGGCTATATAACAAACACGGGACCAGGTACCAATCACCAAAGATGGTAAGACAGGCTCCCTGATTCCCTTTCCTGAATGCTTGCATGGCCCGCATGAAAACTATACCATAATAAGACCAGACTACAAATTCTAATAATGTGCTGGAGCCAACTGGACTTGTTCTTAGGAGGTGACATTAAGCCAAGTATGGTGGCACTCAGGGAGACAGAGGCAGTTAGATCTCTGTATGAGGCCAGCCTGGTCTACAAAGTAAGTCCAGGATAGCCAAAGCTACACAGAGAAATCCTGTCTTGAAAACAAACAAAAAAAAGAATTGACATTAAGCATCTTTTTCTCAGATCCAAAGAATATACAGTATAAAAATAGGCAGAGATTACAAATCAGGGTCATGTTTGTTTGAGTGATTACAATTTTGTTGGCTTTTCTTTTTCTCTTTGTTTCTTCCTTCTTTCCTTTCTTTCATTCTTTCCCTTCTCTTTTCTTATTTATTTCCTCCCCTTGTCCACAGAGGACACCATGGTTCAGCAACATTGTCCACAGTGATAGATATATAACTGAAGTGCTTTCACCAACAGTATATAGATATATAGATGATAAGTAGATATAATGATGATGGATATATAGATATACAGATGATATATAGATATATAGATACATGTATATATGGATATATGATATATAGACATAGATATGTATGTCTGTCTTTCTTTTAAAGAGCAGAGTAAAGCTTTACATAGACAGGATAATATTGATTGCACACAGCAAGCTAAATAGGCTTTTTACTAGACAGTCAAGAAACGGAGAAGGAAACCAATATAAGCTGCTGTGCTTCCCAGGGAAAGATAACTAAGGTCTAAAAAATAAATGGGTTTCTGGCAATTGGATTGGGGTGGGGCTCTGCAAGGGCAGAACAGCTGTCATTATTGGCATGAATATGAGTCAGTTTGTCCAGCTTTACATAGAAAGAGAAATTTGCCTGGCAAAGGCAATGTCCTCTCTCCTCTCCTCTCCTCTCCTCTCCTCTCCTCTCCTCTCCTCTCCTCT
>NW_026596149.1:16699217-16741717 GCF_907164565.1 Psammomys obesus
CTCCTCTCCTCTCCTCTCCTCTCCTCTCCTCTCCTCTCCTCTCCTCTTCTCTTCTCCTCACCTCTCTTCTACTATCCAAGGAGCTCCCGTGATAAGTTCTGCCTGAAGAGTAAGACACTGAGCCAAGAATGGCCCCAGTACTTAGGGTGGGGCAGGTGGAGAAAAAGGGACCACTGAGGCTTGCTAGCCAGTCAGTCTTGCAGAACCAGTAAGTTCCAGGTTCAGTGAGAGATCTTGCCTGAAAAAATAATGTGGAGGAAGACACCAACATCGACCTCTGGCCTTCACATGCACATGTACCTTTACACTCATTGACACTCACACGAATACATACAAGTGTGTTCATACATGTGCATATGCCACACACTAAAAATACTGCACACTTACTAGGGTAGCTAAAATCAAGGGTGGTGGCAATAGCAAACACAAACCAGATTATTAAACAACAAGAACCCCCACCACTCTATGAGGGTGGGATATAAAACACCACAGCCACTTCAACAGACAAGCCTTACCTTTAGGAGGTTAAGCGCATTCCCCACATATGCTTGGTCCAGCCCTCTGTTCTTTGGAGATTATTCAAATGGGTTGAAAACCTATGTCCACTTAAAATCTTTCTATACCCAGATTCTTGCAACATCTTCACTCATTACGTCAAAATGTGTGAGCAGCCAAGATGCTCTTCTGCAGGTGAGCATAAATAAGCTGCAGAATATACAGATAACGGGGTAGGATTTGGTGCTAAAAAGGAGTGTGCTACTGAACCATGAGAAGCTGAAGGGGGGACACAAATGAATGTTGCTAAGTGTACCTAAAAAGGTTATACACTATGCAATTCCAATTAGATTATGTTCTGGAAAAAGCACATACTGATGACAGTGAGACCGGTGGCTCTCAGAGTTTGGGGTGATGCAAGGGTAGACATAGCATTGAGGATTTTTAGTGCTGTGCCACTCTTGTGTTGGGTGCTCCCCTGGTGGAGATGCATCATTGTGCTATTGTCTAAACCTATAGAATGTCCAGCACCAAGGTGAATCCTGAAGGAAAGTGTGGACTCCCATGAAAATAAATCGGTATGTTTACTGATTACAGTAAACACAGATTTGCAATGCAGGATGTTGGTAATAGGGTGGGCTTAGCATGTCTGAGGGCAGATGGGATATGAAAACTCTGCTTATTGTGATGCTATTTCCTCTGAATTAAAATGGTCTTGGGCTCAACATATGGTTCTGTGGTTAAGAGCACTCGAGCTCTTGAAGAGTGCTGGAGTTCAGTTCCCTGTAACTCCAGCTCCACCTGTCATACATGCTGGAAAGTGACCTCAGGTGCCCTGTAACAGCAGCAAGGAAGCTGAGCTTGATTTCCTTGTAACAACTGCATTGTCTGCTTGTAGAAAAATAAAAAAGAAGTCATGATTGTCTTTTTTTTTTCCTGGATTTCTTTTGCTTACTTTTTATATTCAAGTTAAGGCAAGTTGAATATAAAGATTTTTTTAAAGCTTCTTATTTTTCTTGGCATCATTATCCAAAAGGATAATCAATTATTGCATACAATTTAAATTCTTTCTTTCACTAAACTTTCTACATCTATTCTTCATATACTCAGTATAATATAAAAGCATAGTCATTATATTGGTGGATTTGCTATCCTCAAATTTGTACAATTATGGAAGTGATGGACAAGTTAAGAACTAGTCAGTATTAACACCAAGAACACTGTATTCATGTAATTTAAGAGGTGAGAAATCAATTGTTGCTCTTAGAGCCTGTGCTGTTGGTGTTCTGTTCAGGAAGTTGTCTCCTGTGCCAATGAGTTCAAGGCTCTTCCCCACTTTTACTTCTAAGCGGTTTAGTGTGTCTGGTTTTATGTTGAGGTCTTTGATCCACTTGGACTTTAGTTTTGTGCAGGGTGATAAGTATGGGTCTATTTGCATATTTCTACATGTAGACATCCAGTTAGACCAGCACCATTTGTTGTAGATGCTGTCTTTTTTCCATTGAATGGTTTTGGCATCTTTGTCAAAAATCAGGTGTCCATAAGTGTGTGGATTTATGTCAGGGTCTTCTATTTGATTCCATTGATCCACAAGTCTGTTTCTATGCCAGTACCATGCAGTGTTTAGTATTGTTGCTCTACAGTACAGCTTGAGATCAGGGATGGAGATACCTCCTGAAGATCTTTTACTGTAGAAAATTGTTTTAGGAATTTTGAGTTTCTTGTAGTTCCATATGAAGGTGAGAATTTTTCTTCAAGGTCTGTAAAGAATTGTGTTGGTAATTTGATGAGAATTGTATTGAATCTGTAGATTGCTTTTGGTAAGATGGCCATTTTCATTATATTAATCTTGCCAAGCCATGAACATCCATCTTCTAATATCTTCTTCTAATTCTTTCTTCAGAGACAGGAAATTTTTTTTATACAAGTCTTTGACTTGCTTGGTTAGGTTCACACCAAGGTACTTTCTGTCATTTGTGGCTATTATGAAGGGTGTTGTTTCCCTAATTTCTTTCTCGGTCCTTTTGTCTTTTGTATACAGGAGGGCTACTGTTTTTTTTTGTTTGTTTGTTTGTTTGTTTGTTTTAGTTAATTTTGTATACAGCCACTTTGCTGAAGGTGTTAATCAGCTGTAGGAGTTCTCTGTAGAATTTTTGGGGTCACTCAGGTATACTACCATATCATCTGCAAATAGTGATACTTTGACTTCTTCCTTTCCAATTTGTATCCCCTTGATCTCCTTCAATTGTCTTATTGTTCTAGAAGGACTTCAAGAACAATGTTGAAGAGAAATGGAGAGAGTGGGCAGCCTTGCCTTGTCCCTGATTTCTGTGGGAATGATTTAAGTTTTGCTCCATTGAGTTTGATATTGGCTATAGGCTTGCTGTATATTGTCTTTACTATGTTCAGTTATGTGGCATGTATCCCTGATCTCTCCAAGACTTTAAACATGAATGGATGTTGGATTTTGTCAAATGACCTCATGAAACTGAAAAGCTTCTGTAAAGCAAAGGACACTGTCATCAGAAAAAAACAACAGCCTACAGATTGGGAAAAGATCTTCACCCACCCTATATCTGACAGAGGACTAATATCCAGTATATGTAAAGAACTCAAGAAGTTAAACAGCAAAATAATCAAGTAATCCAATTAAAAAATGGAGTACAGAGCTAAACAGAGAATTCTCTGTAGAGGAATATTGAATGGCAGAGAAACACTTAAAGAAATGCTCAAACCTCATTAGCCATCAGGGAAATGCAAATCAAAATGACCCTAAATTTCACCTTACACCCATCAGAATGGCTAAGATAAAAAACTCAAGAGACAACACATGCTGGAGAGGTTGGGGAGAAAGGGGAACCCTCCTCCACTGCTGGTGGGAATGTAAACTTGTACAACCACTCTGGAAAGCAATCTGGCGCTTTCTCAGACAACTAGGAATAGCGCTTCCTCAAGATCCAGTTATACCACTCCTAGGCATATACCCAAAAGAGTCTCAAGTACACAATAAGGACATTTTCTCAACCATGTTTGTAGCAGCTTTATTTGTAATAGCCAGAAGCTGGAAACAGCCCAGATGCCCCTCCATGGAGGAATGGATGCACAATTGTGGTATAACTATACAATGGAATATTAGTCAGCAATAAAAAAATAAAATAAAAAAAAAACAAGGAAGTCATGAAATTTGCAGGTAAATGGTGGGATCTGCAAAAGATCATCCGGAGTGAGCTATCCCAGAAGCAGAAAGATGCACATGGTATATACTCACTCATATAGACATATAATATAGGATAAACCTACTAAAATCTGTACACCTAAAGAAACCAATCAAGAGGGAGGACTCTTGCTAAAATGCTCAACTCCTATCCAGAAAGTCAAAGAGGCTGGACATCAGAAGGAGAAAAGAGGGAACAGGTCAGGAGCCTGACACAGAGGACCTCTGAAAGGCTCTGCCCTGCAGACTATCAATGCAGATGCTGAGACTTATGGCCAACCTTTGGGCAGAGTGCAGGGAATCTTATGAAAGAGGTGGGAAACAGTAAGATCTGGAGAGGACAGGAACTCCACAAGGAGAGCAACAGAACCAAAAAATCTAAGCACAGGGGTCTTTCCTGAGACTGATACTCCAACCAAGAACTATGCATGGAAATAACCTAAGACCCCTGCACAGATGTAGCCCATGGCAGTTCAGTATCCAAGTGGGTTCCATTGTAATAGGAACAAGGACTGTCTCTGACATGAACTGATTGGCCTGCTCTTTAATTACCTCCCCCTGAGGGGGAAGCAGCATTACCAGGCCACAGAAGAAGACAATGCTGAGACCTAATTGACTAGGATCAGAAGGAAGGAAAAGAAGAACTCCCCTATCAGTGGACTTGGGGAGAGGCATGCATGCAGAGGGTGGAGGAAGGGAGGGATTGGGACGGGAGGAGGGAGGGAACCACAGGGGAGATACAAAGTGAATAAAATGTAATTAATAAAGAATTTTAAAAAAAGAGGTGAGAAATCTTAAAAGTTTCTACAAGGTGCTTTAGACTTGAAGTTAGATGAATTTGTTATGTATAGTAACAGAAACCAAATAGAATAGAGGTTAAGAGAACTAGCCTTTCTTCCAAAGGTCCTGAGTTCAATTCCCAGCAACCACATAGTGGCTCACAATCATGATTGTCTTTTAAAAAAGCACATGGTTGATACGACTAGTCTTTTGTTAGAACTAGACCAGTGCGTGCCAGAAACCACAGAACAACAGACTCGGTCCTCTGGCTGTTGTGTGAGCCACATGACCTCTTCCTCAAGGATTTATTTTCTCTATTGTCTCTTTATTCAGTTCATGCACCTTCACAGTTCCAATTGGCATGGCTTCTTCACAGGCATTCAAATGCCTTCCGTATTAGACCTTAAAAGTGTCACTGCCTGTTTTTAATCCTGATTCCTATGTAAGAGAATCTGATTGGCCAAATGCATGGGTCAAAGGTTGTAGATAAAGCAACATATTGTGGTGACATGACCACCACAGGTCAGTGGACTACCATAGGAAAATAGGGACACATGTTTCAAAAGACATCTACCAGGCATGTCCAACTTGAAGCCCTTGGCAGTCTGTGCCCCAATGTGGGTTGACACAAAATAGTAGACTGATTTAAAACATTATGAGATTTCCGTGTGTGTGTGTGTGTGTGTGTGTGTGTGTGTGTGTGTGTGTGTATTAAAGAAAGCGAGAGAGGGGAGATTACATGATGTCTGGGCATGAAGTTTGTAGATCACAACATTGTGTCAAAAGGGCAGAAAGTTAGTGATTCTTGCTAGAGCTAGAGTTGGGCAATTCACATTGGGGGTACGAATAAAACAGGAAATGGTCAGTGTACCTCCACAGCTGGCTTTTTGGCTGGGATATTTGTCCCTCACCTGGGTCTCAGCTCCAGCTTCCTCAATCATGAAGTAAGGAGTTGTGCTACATAGCTAAACTTTCTTCTAGTACTACATACTAGGGAGACATAGTATTTGCCTCGGTATTATAAAATGTGGAAAAATGAACAGAACCTATTGGCACCTATGGTGATAGAAACCCCACACTCAAAAGCAGTAAAGACCTGGAACAACAGAGGTTTTCAGGACCCCTGAGGAAACCTGGGTACCAGAAGGACTGTGATTCAGGGTATCTGTCCTCTTTGGTCTACAGAGTTCTTGAACAAGATGGTTTTTCTCTCAACAGTTATTTACATAGTTATAGAAATAATGGCAGTTATTGAAGACCCCAGTTTCTCACTTTCATGCCCCTCTCTTCTGCCATCTTCCTTTATAGGATCCCATTATACAAGACACCCCCCACTCTCACCATGTATCTTGCCTGCCTTGAAAGAGCTTGATGGTTAAAATACCATGTTTGTTTGTGAGGCTTTTTTCTTTAATGCACACAAAATAGTATATAGCCCAGACTGGCCTTGAACTCACTATGTAACTAAAGATAACCTTGAATATCTGATCCCCTACCTCCTGATTACTGGGATTACAGGCACATGCTACCACACCTGGTCTGTGAAGGTCCAAGGCTCAAAGCCAAGCATTAGTAGTCAAATATTCTGTCTACTGAGCTACATTCCCGGCCCCAAAAGCCACTTTAACAAGTTCCTGCTTTTGCTCTTTAAACTCTCTAAAACCTCACTCTTTCATTCAGTTACTGTCAGAAGAGAATGAGACTGTGAAACACATTTATACTTTAGTGTGAACGCAAATCAATGACTCACCTCCCCCAGGGAAGTGACATTTTGACACACTATGAAAATCAATGTTATTTTTAGGCAGGTGGGAAAATAGTCTCACTTTCTCACTCCTTTTTTAATTTTTATTTACTGAATAGGGCCTCTCTTGATAGCATCACATACAGATGACTTGTACCAAGAGGGTGAGGGGGCCAGAGGCATAATCAAAATGTTTTGGGGCACATAAATCATTTTAAGCTAAAGGTAATTGGAGCTTTTTACTTTTATCTCACTTCCTAAAACTAGAGAGTAAGAATTTCGCCCCTGTAAAAGCATTTTTAATGCTACAATTACAATGGGAATTTCCACTTTTAAAGATGTTTCTGTAGGAGGAGAGCTGCAATATGATATAACGTCAACTGCTGCATTCAAAACAGCCCTCCTTTGACACATGGCAACTCCTGCACAAGTCAGAACTTGTGCTTCCCACCCAAGAGCCCATGCCTTCCCATCCTCTGTTTAGCCTAAGATGGTTTATAGGCCTCATTTTGAGCCACTTTTTTAAAAAAAATTAATTTCTTTGTACATTCAAAATCAAAACTTTTCCCTTGTTAATTGGTTAGATTCATCATGACCCCCAAACTGTGAACCTAGAAAGGTAGCGAGGAAAGGGCAAACTCAGAAAACAACAGCTCCGTGATGCCAATACATCCATTGCAGAGAGCTGGTGGGGGTAGTCTTAGAAAACATCCAAAGCCGCTCTAGATGGAACAGCAGAGGATCTGAAAGGTATTTTTCTTTATCTCTGAAAGGATGACCTAAATAAGGGCTCCCCAGAACACCCATTTCTCTTTGTTCAGGCTCTTGATTGATTAAATTAAGAGTGACCTTCTGTACCTGGGCAAACTTCTTGCAAACCCTAAGAAACCACAGATGTCAGTCCAGCAAAGTTTTTAATCATCATAGATGAAGAAAACAAGATATTACACGACAGAACTGAATTTAAATAATATCTATGTGCAAGCCCAGCCCTACAAAAGATACTAGAAGGAAAACTCCCACCCAAGAAAGTTAACTATCCCCCCAAAAAGCAAGACAAAACAAAACCAAAAACAGAAAATAAAAACAGGATATAATTAACTTCATTACAGTGAAACCAAAAGTAGACCAGCACACAAACACACTACCACAACCAACATCAAAATAAAAGGAACTAACAGTCACTGGTCACTACTGTCACTCAACAACAATGGACTCAAGTCTCCAATAAAAAGACACAGACTAACAGAATGCATGCATAAACAGAACCCATCATTCTGCTGCTTACAAGAAATTCACCTCAGCCACAAAGATAGACATTACCTGAGAGTAAAGGGCTGAAAAAAGGTTTTCCAAGCAAATGTACCCAAGAAGCAAGCCAGAGTAGACATTCTAATATATAATAAAATAGACTTTCAACCAAAATTAATCAAAAGAGATAAGGAAGGACACTTCATACTAATCAAAGGAAAACTCCATCAAGAAGACATCTCAATTCTGAACATCTATGCACCAAATACAAGAGCATCGACATTTGTAAAAGAAACATTAACAAAGCTTAAACCACACATTGGTTTCCACACGTTAATAGTAAGAGACTTCAACACCCCACTCTCACCAAAGGACAGGTCAATGAAACAGAAACTAAACAGAGAAATAATAATACTAACAGATGTCATGAATTAAAGGACCTAGCAGATATCTATAAAACTTTTACTCAAACACAAAAGAATTTACCCTCTTCTCAGCACCTCATGGAACCTTCTCCAAAATAGACAATACAGTTGGTCACAATGCAAGTCTCAACAGATACAAGAAGATGGAAATATTCCTTTGTATCCTATCAGACCACCATGGACTAACACTGCACCTCAGTAACAACAGAAATAGCAAAAATCCTACATACACATGGAAACTGAAGAAGACAGCTGGATCAGGGAAGAAATTAAAGACTTCCTAGAATTCAATGAAATTGAAAGCACAACATACCCAAACTTATGGGACACAATGAAAGCAGTGCTAAGAGGAAAATTCATAGCATTAAGTGCCTTCAAAAAGAAGGTTGAGACATCTCACACAAGCAAATCAACACACATCTGAAAGCCCTAGGGAAAAAAAAAAAAGAAGCAGACACACCCAAAAGGAGTAGATGGCTGGAAATAATCAAACTCAGGGCTGAAATCAATAAATTAGAAAACAGTTCAAACAATCAATGAAACCAAGAGCTGGTTCATTGAGAAAATCAACAAGATAGACAAACTCTTAACTAAACTAACTAAGAGGCTGAGAGACACCATCCAAATCAACAATATCAGAAATGAAAAGGGGGACATAACTACAGACCCTGAAGAAATCCGAAGAATCATTAGGTCTTACTTCAAAAGCCTATACACCATAAAATTTGGAAACGGGAAATTTTCTTGATAGATTCCACTTACTAAAGTTGAATCAAGATCAGGTTAATAAATTAAATCGTCCCACATCCCCTAAGAAAAATAGAAGTCATCAAAAGTCTCCCATCCAAAAAATAGCCCAGGGCCAGATGGTTTCAGTGCAGAATTCTACCAGACCTTCAAAGAAGAGCTACTATCAATCTCTTCAAACTATTCTACAAAACAGAAACACAGAGAATATTACCAAACTCATTCTATGAGGCCACAGTCACCTTGATACTTAAACTGCACAAAGATCCAACGAAGAAAGAAAATTTCAGACCAATTTTCCTTATGAACATTGAAACAAAAATACTCAACAAAATACTCACAAACCTAATCCAAGAGCACATCAACTAAATCATTCACCATAACCAAATAGGAGTCATCCTAATCATGCGGAAGTGGTTCAATATACAGAAATCCATCAGCATAACCCACCATATACACAAACTGAAAGAAAAAAAGCCACATGATCATCTTCTTAGATGCTGAAAAAGCATTTTATGAAATCCAATTTCTGTTCATGTTTAAAGTATTGGAGAGATCAGGGATACAAGGCACATACATAAACATAGTAAACACAACATAAAACAAGCCTATAGCCAACATCAAACTAAATGGGAGAGAAACTTAAACCAATTCCACTTAAATCAGGAACAAGGCAAGGCTGCCCACTCTCTCCATATCTCTTCAACATAGTACTTAGAGTCATTGCTAGAGAAATACGACAACTAAAGGAGATCAAGGGGATACAAACTAGAAAGGAAGAAGGCCAAGTGTTACTATTCACAGATGTTATGATAGTATACATGAGTGATCCCCAAAATTCTTCCAGGTAACTTCTATAGCTGATAAACACCTTCAGCAAAGTGTCTGGATACAAAATTAACTAAAAAAATCAGTAGCTCTCCTGTATACAAAAGACAAACAGGCTGAGAAAGAAATTAGGAAAACAACACCCTTTACAATAGCCACAAAAAACATAAAGTATCTTGGTGTAATTCTAGTGAAGCAATCGAAAGACTTGTATGAAAACAACTTCAACCTCTAAAGAATGAAATTGAAGAAAATATCAGAAGATGGAAAGATCTCCTGTGCTCATGGATTGGTAGGATTAACCTACCAAAAAGCAATCTACAGATTCAATGCAACTCCAATCAAAATACCAACACAATTCTTTACAGACCTTGAAAGAACAATTCTCAATTTCATATGGAAAAACAAAAACAAAACAAAACAAAAAAACAGAATTGCTAAAACAATCCTCTACAATAAAAGATCTTCTGGAGCTATCTTCATCCCTAAACTCAAGCTGTACTACACAGCAATGGTAATAAAAACTGCATGGTACTAGTATAGAAACAGAATGGTAGATCAATGGAATCGAATAGAAGACCCAAAATAAACCCACACACCTATAGATACTTGATTTTTGACAAAGAAGCCAAAATCATACAATGAAAAAAAAAAAAAAGATAGCTCTTCAACAAATAGTGCTGGTCTAACTGGATGTCTACCTGTTGAAAAATGCAAATAGATCCATATTTATCACCCTGCACAAAACTAAAGTTTAAGTGGATCAAAGACCTCAACATAAAAGCAGACACACTAAATCGGTTAGAAGAAAAAGTGGGGAAGAGTCTTGAACTCATTGGCACAGGAGACAACTTCCTGAACAGAACACCAAGAGCACAGGCTATAAAAGTAACAATCAATAAATGGAGTCTCATGAAACTGAAAAAGTTCTGTATAGCAAAGGACACTATCAACAGAACAAAACGACAGCTTACAGACTAGGAAAAGATCTTCACCAACACTACATCAGACACTGAGCAAATATACAGAATATTTAAGAACTCAAGAAATTAAACACCAGCAAACCAAATAATCCAATTAAAAAATCGGGAACAGAGCTAAACAGAGAATTCTCAACAGAGAAATATCAAATGGGGGAGAAACACATAAAGAAATGCTCAATGTCCTCAGTCATCAGGGAAATACAAATCAAAATGACACTGAGATTCCATCTTGCACCCACCAGAATGGCTAAGATCAAAAACTGAAATGATAACACATGCTGGTGAGGATGCAGAGAAAGGGAAACCCTCTTCTGTTGTTGGTAGGAGTCTAAATTTGTACAACAACTTTGGAAATCAATCTGGCGCTTTCTCAGAAAATTCGGAATAGCACTACCAGGTATACCACTCCTGGGTATAGACCCAAAAGATGCATCACCATCCAATAATGACATTTGCTCAACTATGTTCATAGCAGCTTTATTTGTAATAGCTAGAATCTGGAAACAACCTAGATGTCCCTCAAAAGAAGAATGGATACAAAAATTGTGGTGCATTTATACAATGGAATACTACTCAATTATTAAAAACAAGGAATTCATGAAATTCACAGTCAAATGTATGGAACTAGAAAAGATCATCCTGAGTGAGGTTACCCAGAAGTAGAAAGAAGACATACATGGTATATACTCACTTCTAAGCAGACATTAGCCATGTAATGTGAATAACCATACTAAAATCTACAGACCTAAAGAAGCTAAATAACAAGGAAGAACCTAGGGTGGGTGCTTAATTCTCATTTAGAAGGGCAAATAGACACCGGAAATGGTGAAAGAGAGAGAACAGGACAGGAACCTACCATAGATGTCCTCTGAAAGACTCCATCCAACAGGGGATCAAAGCAGATGCAGAGACTCAGCCAAACTTTGGCAGAGCACAGGGAGTCTGAGGGGGGGGGGGGGGGGGGGGGGGGGGGGGGGGCTTGGGAAGATACAAGGACCCAGCGGGGACAGGAGCTCCACAAGGAAACCAACAAAGCCAAAAAATTCTGGGCCCAAGAGGCCCTGCAGAGACTGATGCACCAACCAATGACCATGCATGGAGAGGACCTAGACCCGCTGCTCAGATGTAGCCAATAGGCATCTCAGTCTCCATGTAGGTTCCCTAGGGAATAAAGGGAACAGGGGCTATCTCTGACATGAACTGCTCTTTGATCACTTCCCCCTGATAGGCTGGCCTTGCCAGGCCACAGAGGAAGAGGATCCAGGCAGTCTTGATGAGACTTGATAGGCTAGGGTCAGATGGTAGGGGAGGAGGACTCCCCTTTCAGTGAACTAGGAGAGGGTGATAGGGAGAAGAGGGAGGGAGGGAAGGACTGGGAGGAAGTGAGGGAGTGGGCTACAATCAGAATATAAAGTGAATAAATTCTAAATACAAAAATAAAAATTAAATAAAGTTGAAAAAAAAGAGTAACCTTCTGACTACAACTGTGAAACGGAGGAGCTCCTGAGACAGTAACCATTTGTCTTTAGTACCGGTGCAGCAAAAACCTAAGCCAATTTTAAATACCCAAACCAGAATTTCCTCGGAAATTTCAGTGTCTGAAAAACAAGTCAAGCGGGTGCCTGCCAGACTCGAAAGCAAAGCCACACATGAGTGCATCAGCCACTCTGCTCAGGACAACAGGCGCATCACAGCAGAAGGAGCTGACAGGCTTCCGCCCCGCCACCTTAAAGATCGGCAACAGAAAGTAAACATGCTCATGCCCAGAGTGTGGAGGGGTGAAGGGTCAGGGGTGAGGGATGGGGTGAGAGGTCAGGGGTGAAATGTGGGATGGAGATCAGCACACACAAGGGTAGCATCTTCATCCCAATCAACTACAGCCCTTTCTCAAGCTGGTTCCTTCTGTTTTAGAAAAATATATGAGGTAAAGAAATACAAGCACAAAAGGGATGTGCTTCTGCGAAAATGAAGCTAAATGTTTTATGAAGGTTCAGATGGACTATTTTTCCACAAAATATATAGAGTTTTAAACTATTGCACTTCATTGAGAGAGAGAGAGAGAGAGAGAGGGAGAGAGAGAGTGATGTCTCAGGTGTACAGGCACATGTATGTAGCATGCAAGCAAAGGTCAAAGGACAACTTTCTTTCAGAACCCAGGTCTCTCCTTCCTCCTTATTGAGGCCATCTCTCTTGTTTCTGCCATGCTGTGTGCTCCAGGCCAGCAAGCCAAGTAGACTAACCTATCAAATGGCCAGGGAGCTTCCAGGCAGGAACTTGTCCCTACTCCCCATCTCACCATTTCTAGGATTGTAAGTTTCTGGCGTTTTATACAGGTTCTGGCAATTTAGACTCAAGTCTCTCATGTTTACACAGCAAGTACTTTACCTACTAAGTTGTCTCCCCAACCCCTCAGAACTTTTGTATCCTCATTCTGTTTTACTGAAGCCAAACCGGAAAATAAAAGCATTATGACTCTCGTTCCTGAAGAAAATCAAAGGAGGATTTTAATCAGAGAGACTACTCAGAATGTCTCCATAAGAGCCAGCAAGATTCTCAGTAGAGAAAGACACGAGCAGCCAAGCCCACGTCTGAGTTCATTCCCAACAATCACGTGGTAGGCGAGAATGGACCCCTGCAGCTGTTGTCTGACCTCCATACATGCACCACCATTGGCATAGGCACCACATGGTCCCACAGGCATTAACTAGATGTAAAAAAGAGTGTTAAAAGGCCTGGCAGCACGACTCAACCATGGATGCTCTTGCTGTCTTAAGTGTGAATGCCGTGTATGTGTTGGCTTCATTCTTTTACTTCCTTCTCCAACTGCCTCTTTGTTTATTCAGCCATCACTGATGTTAATCGTAGCAGTGAAGGGAGCCTGCACAGATTCCATTCCACCTGGATGGGCTTTAATGGGTAAGTTTCCACTCTGAAGACAAGGAAAGTAGTAACCTGGGTGGGGGAAAGTGGCGGAACAGCCACAAAGGCATGAATGTGCATGGTGTGTTAGGAGTCAGTATGATAGCAGCTGTGACAGGGACACAGGGCCAGTAGGGTACCTGAGGGAAGAAATGTCATAACTGCACACTTGTCCCAGATTGCTCCAGGCCTTGAAACCCATGCTGAAAGGCTGGGCTTAATGCTTGGGTGTCACCAAGGCCTTTCTTGGGTTCATGTTCTAATACAAGCCCGGGGTTAAAAGTACAGAGCCTGAACTGAATCAAAGCCTGCTTAGGCCCAGGTGGTTTCAGCAAGAGCCTGTGCTAAGAGGTGACAAAGGTCTGACAAATAGTAGGAAAAAAAAAAAGAAGAAGAAGAAGAAATGTGACAAAAGACATACCAAACATTTTGCAAGTAAAACTGACCACTGTGGACACAGAGGTGTGTTTGCTTTGAGGAATGGGGTGCTTGGGACGCTTCTAGGAATGTGTCATTTTAACAGGGACAAATGACCACTAGCTGACTGCAGCATACAGCACACAGACTCGTACAGAAGGTGACATCAGGGCCTAAAGTGAGAAAATCCCAGACTCCTCTAGTTCTAAGGGAACCGAAAACAGTAAGGAACCACAGAAAGCCCGAGCCCTCCTGGAATTGGCTGCATGGCCAGACAGAATGGAGACATTGTCTCTGTCATTATGGTGCTAAGCATGTTTTCATGTCAACATAATAGACCACGTACCAAAATCTAGACCTCAAAAGTCCTCTTCTAATAGAACTAGACAGTTTGTGCCTGTGCCAGCTGCTCTTGCACCTAACAAGACTATTAAATTGAAGTCAGTTAAACTGCACTGGTAAAACGTGCCAAGATAAGCTTTAATTCTTCCAATTACAGAAAAACATCCTCTGAAATGTTTCCTGCAGAATGCAAGCTTTAAGCTCTTTTCTATGACTCAGAATATTCAACAATATTTACCATGATCATGTGGGTCTTGTCTGTGTGGTGCTTAGACCACAGTGAGAAAAACTGATATATAAATAATTGTGTGTCCTAGTTTTATTTCTGTGTTTGTGATAATCTATCCTGGGGAGGGGAAAGAGCAACCTACAGAAGAAAGGAATTTATTTCAATTTACAATTCCAGGTTGTGGGAAAGTCAAAGCTGGAACTTCAAATAACTAAATGAAGGTATACTTGCTTGCTTGTATGTGCTCAGCTTGTTTGATTGATCTCTCCACTTTTATGCGGGTCAGAACCCACTGCCTAAGCAATGGTGCTACCCATAGTGGGCTTAATTTTCATACATCAATTAATTTAATTAAGACAATTCCTCGCAGACATGCCCACAGGCCAACTCTATGTAGACTGTCTCTCATCGAGACTTTCTTTCCAGTTGATTCAAGGTTGTGTCAAGTTAAAAATGAAAACTAATGTCATCAGTAAAAACAAACGTCATGTAACAGAAAGAGGTTAAAACAATCGTTAATTAAGAGAAGCTAAAATTTAACAGCTGATGCTTCTGAAAACATTCCCCATGCTTCTGTGTTCTCTGTGTCCCTTTTCTTAATTTTTTTTTTATTTGTCTGTTTCTACTCCCTGGATCTTCTCAATGTTTATTTCCTTTGTGTCTTGCCTGAGACCCTTCAGTTCAGTCCTCCCAGCCTGAGGTTGGCTGTCCCTGAAGTCTCCGACCTATGAGTAAGCTAAATCTGGTTAAGCCTACTCAGGAGGACAAAGCCAATCTGCAAAAAGCCTAGCTTAGATTTTATCGGAACTGACCTCTCCGCTCCCGGGTATTGACTTCCTGGAAGTGGCTAGAAGGAACATTCTATGGGAAAACCCAGGAGCAGATAGAATAGCAGCTACACCCCGTCCTTCTTAAGCACCCAGGCTCCATCTGCAGGAAAGTGTTGATTTATTTGCTCTGGAGGCAATTCGATCTCTGAACTAGGACATAATGGTCCTTCCTGAAAGTTCCCACTGGAAAACCCTCAGTTCACATCTCATGAGAGGATCCAGGAACTAATGTATGAACAGTTCAATTAAGTTCTAGATCAGAACAAAAAGTCTTTTAAAATTTGGTTAGTTTAGATATGATTTCCATCTGAGATCAGGCCCTCAGATCTTCTGACTCTGTTTTCTACATTTACTGGGGAAAAAAATTAACAGTAAATGTATTATTTATTTTATTCGATGTTGCAGCAAAATACCTAATAAAAGTGCTTTAAGAAGGGAAAGATTTCACAGAGCAGGACATTGCAGCCAGTCCTGAAAAGATCTGATAAGCTAGGGTCAGATGGAAGGGGAGGAGGACTGCCCCTATCAGTAGATTAGAGAGAGGCAAGGAGGAAAGAAGGGGAAGGGAGGGAGGGCGAGTTTGGGAGTGAGGGAGGAAGGGGGCTACAGCTAGGATACAAAGTAAATAAACTGTAATTAATATAAAAAAATAAAATTTTAATTAAAAAAGGAAAGATTTATTATTGTTCATAGCTTGAGGGTGCAATCCATTATGGTAGGGACAGCATAGGGGCTGGAATGCCAGGCAGCTTGTCCCAGGCGACCATAGTCAGGAAACAGATGAATACGGGAGCTTAGCTCCCTTTCTCCTTTTTAGTCAGCCTGGGACCTCGCCCCATCTGTGATGCAGCCACATTCAGTATAAATCTCCTCTTTTTAGTTAAACTTTTCCAGAAACAATTGTATAGACACACCTAAAGGTGTTGCCATGGAGATTCCCTGCAGTCAAGGTGACAGTGCAGACTGACCAGCACAATCAGTTAAGGAGAAGATAATTTGTACTAACACCTGTGCAGACAGCACCTTACTTAATCTTTACTACAGCCCGATGAGGGGCTAGTCATAACCTCATGTTAGAGACAGAAAATGTAAAACCGAGAGAAGTGAACTCACTTGGTAAAAGTCACACCACTAGAAAAATGATGTATCTGGAACCAGAACTCAGCTCAGTATGATTTAGAAGTCTTTGCCCATCTATCTGGCAGCTCAGTTCTCAGTATCAGCAAGTGCAGCTGTATGACTAACGTTATAGTTACTTTTCTGTTATTGAAATGGCCAAAAGCAATTTTGGGAAGAAAGGGTTCATTTGGCTTTCTTACACTTTGTACTGGGTGTTTTCATTTCAACTTGACACAAGCTAAAGCCATCTGAGAAGAGAGAACCTTGACTGAGAAAATGCCTCCATAAGATTGGGTTGTAGGCAAGCCTGTAGGGTACTTTTTTAATTAGTGATTGATCAGGGGGTGTCTGGCCCATTAGGGGTGAGGCCACCCTTGGACCAGTGGTCCTGGGTTCTATAAGATGGAAGGCTGAGCAAGCCATGTGGATTGAGCCAGAAAGCAGCATCCTCCATGGCCTCTGCATCAGCTCCTATCTCCAGGGTCCTGCTCTTACTTCCTTTGATCAAAAATGGTGATGTGGAATTGTAAGCAAAATAAACCCTTTCCTCCCCAATTTGCTTTTGGTCTTAGTGTTTATCACAGCAATGGTAACACTAAGACAAACTTCCAAGTCACAATCCATCATTGAAGTAAGTTTCAGCAGGACCTCAAGCCGGAAGTGAAGCAGAAAGCAGAGAAATGGTGATTTCTGCCTTGCTATCTCTGCTAGCTTTATGACATAACTCATGCGTGATACCACCCATAGTGTTGCAAGGTATATTTTATCTCATTTTGAACCTTGAATTTGTGAACCTCAAAAACCTGTTTCTAGTTGAGGAGTGGCTCAGCCCTAGCACACACCTTTAATTCAAGAATTTTCTGTTTATTGTAAACAGGTGATTATGGTGTGGCTCAGCCCTGGCATACCCCTTTAATCCAAAAGCTTCCTGTTAAAAGGATTAAATAAAATCAACCCTAGATCAAGAGGCAGAGCAAGTTGACAGATATTAAACAGAAAGAAGGGACACTGAGAGAAGAGAATTTAAGACATCGTGGAGAAGAAAAGGTTTTTGGCTTTTTCCTTCTTGGATGTCAGCTGAGAAGGAAGGTCAGCTGGGTGCTTTTTCTACCTTTGTGAGATGACAGGTTTTCACTCCAGCATCTGGCTCCTGAGTCTTTATTGGTAACATTGAACCTTTGGGATTTTCTGGCATCATAACAACAGAGCTGGTCCCTCCTACATCAATTAACAATCCAGAAAATGACCCCTACTGAGACTCACCCACTCACTGAGGCAACTCTTACTCGAGGTTCCCTCTGTAGATGGGTCAGGTTGATGATAAAAAACTAAAACGAACAAGTAGAACTCCTCTCCATCCTTTAGATGCAAAACTTTTCCTACATTCCACTTGTCCTCCCAACCGCAACTACATGACTTCGTCTTAACAACCAATACATTTCAGGAACATTTATGTTCACATGTTCATATGTATGTATGCTGTGGGAGGCAGACATCAGGAGCAGGTGTCTTTCTCAATCAGAATTCACCTTATTTTTTGAGACCAGGTCTCTCATTGAACCTGGAGATCATCAATTTGTCCCACTGACCAATAAATCTTAGGGCTCCGGTGTCTCTGCCTCCCTGACCCTGAAATTACAGATATGCTTGGCTTTCCTATGTGGATGCTGGGGATTGAGCTCAGATCCTCACAATGGCATGACAAGCACTTTTCTGACTGAGACATCTTCTCAGCCCCATATCCAGGTTTAATCATCACATTTATTCAGTGTTGCTATCATCCCTCAGGGGTAAGAATGAAAATGGTACAGAGGGGAAAGAAGAAGAGGAGAGGATGGGACAGAATGGGAGGAGGAGCATCTGCAGAAACCCTTTTCAATGTGTAAGCATTCATATTTTCACACCTGAGGTTTGTTTTCCCCAAATCCACCCGACACAGACCCTTAAAAGACCAGCCTGGTCTTTATCTGCTCTTAACACTGTTTTCCAGGAAAACAAGGTGAGTGACCGACCACATTTTACTGTGTTTGTTGTCAATAGATCTTGTCAGTGTAATAGAATTGATGTTTCAGGAATCTGTAGATCTCTTATACTCAGAACACCATATTGAATGAATGAATGAATGAATGAATGAATGAATGAATGAATGAATAAATAAATCATGCATTTATAGTGCTCACAGTTAATATGAAGCAGTTTTGTTTGTTTAGCTCCATCTTTTGTTTGTTTCATTAGGTCTTTCATAAACAGGGTCTCAAGTAAGCTAAGCTGGTCTCAAACTCACTGTATAGCTCAGGATGATCTAGAATTCCTGATTCTCCTGCCTCAGTTTCTCTGGGGCTGAGATTACAGGCATGCTGCACCACACCTGGCATCTTAGCTCTATTTGGCTGATAAGGTCACCAAGGCTTGAGAGATAAGTGACTTACTTGCCCAGGGTCACACTGGCTGTCCCCACGGTCTGAATGTTCTCACTGTGCCTCCTCGAATTCACTGTGCCTTTACAGAGTCCCTCAAGGGAGATTTTCTGGATTTTACTTTTTATTCCACACATGAAGAAGTGTTGCCCCCTGAAAATGATGACTTGGTCAGTCAGAGAAGTATCACAGTTCATGTTAGTTCTCAACACCGACCCCCTGGAAGACATGAGTTAAAGACAGGGATTTTCTTTTAAAAGTTAGACTGTGTTTTACATTCTAAGGTTAACAAGAGATATAAGGGACAAGGCATAGAAACCTGTGATTTAAAAGTGGTGTGTGTGTGTGTGTGTGTGTGTGTGTGTGTGTGTGTGTGTGTGTGTGTGTTTGATACAGTTGGGGATGTGGCACTAGTTAGTTGGGTTTTTTCCTTGTCAGTTTTACATAACCTAGAGTCATCTGGGGCAGGGGAAAGATGCCCAGTGAGGAATTCTCTAGCTCGGGTTGGCCTGTGGGAATGTCTGAGGGGTTTTGTCTTGATGGAGAAATAGCTAGCCCACTGTGTTAATTGATGTAGAACTCCTGGCCCAATGTGGTTAGCGCCATTTCCTGGCAGCAGTCCCTGACCCCTGTAACAGTGAAAGAGGCTAGCTGAGAAGCAAGCAACAACGATGTGTTTGTGTGTTTGTTTCTCTTTGCTCTTGAATGTGATGTGACTCCCTGCTTTGGCGTCCCCACAGTGATGAACTCTGTTCCAAGGACTCTTTCTTCCCTAAGATCTTTTTGGTTGGGGTACCTTATCACAGAAACAGAAACAGAAATTAAACTGTAGCACCAGCCTAAGTACCCATACCTCATAAGCGTTCACTTCATATGGTAGGGACCAGTTTATGCGTAGGGCTCAAGGCCGTGGGCAATTACAGTGCTCACAACCATCAGAATCAACTGTCAAATTAAGCCTCAGATCTTCCAGCAGTGTCTCTTCTTAGCTTTCAAGTGGTTTGAATTTACCAGAGAGAAAGGGGGAAAAAAACGAAAGAAAAACAGTTAAAATTATGTGTCAGAAGCATTTTTCCCTTCCTTTGGAATTTTTAAATTTTCCATCTATTTAAGGGTAATTCAATACATGCATCCACACAGATTAAACATGTCAAAAATGAAGGCAGTAGAAACTGGTTATTTCCAAGACTTTTTGCTAAAATCTTCCTTTCTCCTCTCCAGAGAGGCAGAACTGAGATGTCTGTTCCTGTTCAGTGTTTAGGTGACACTTGATAAATTCGGCATCTTATTTTCATTTAATTATTGTGCCTGAGAGCTGGCCAAAAAAAGTCTGAGGAGCACAGTTCTATCCTAAAACTTAAGGACACAAAATAAAGTAACAAAATACATACACATCTGCATGGTGAGATTTTTTACAAATTGCTATGTTTCAAATCTACTAAAGTCACTTTTCTTTGAAATGCTCAAATAGTCCCATCTTTGGTGGTGGAATCCCCCGAGCCATTTTGCTGTTCCCCAGTTGTCCTTGAGAGTTCCCTTGCTAGGTAAACTGTACAACCTTGATTCTCCTTGTAAGTTCCTAACCCCAGTCTGCTCCTGCTTTTTCTCTGCAGACGCTTCATTTCCTATGCATGTTTCATTATCTATGGTTTCAATTTCCTTATCCTCCATCACACTCCAACCAGGCCTGGGGAGACAGCTGGATAGGTAAGATAAGAGCATTTAGTATACAAGCATGAAGGCTTGAGTTCAAAACCCCGGCATCCCCATTAAAAACAAAAACAAGCAAACAAACAAACCACCATTGTTTTGCATGAAATGGTCCAAAAAGCCAAGGATAAAAGGTTTCTTTCCTTTCTTTTTCTTTTTTTGTCTATAAAGTTGCTGTTTATTTTACTTTATTTCATTTATGTTATTTTATTTAACTTTACTTTTGCCTGTTTGATGCATGTGTGAAACAGTGTCCAACAATGAATCAAAATTTTATTAACAAAGGCATAAACTAAAAATAAACTGCCAGTCATGACACGCATGCCCATGTATAACCCCAGAACTGTGGGAAAGAGAGGGTCATCAGGGTTTGTAATCACTGGCCTAACTTCAGATTCACTAAGAGATTCTCAGGAGAATAAGGTAGAGAATGACAGGACGGGCCACTGATGTCCCGTGCACTAGCCCACATGCCTGTGTGTAACATACATGCAAAACACATACACACAGAGAGAACATACATATACACACAAAGAAAGGAAAGAAAAAGAAATACAGACAGACCCCAGACTGTTCTGGTTTTCCCCTTTACAACAGACCTGTATATTTAACAGATACTGGGCACCATCATCTGTATACCCAGAGGACACATCCTGGTGTGTCCTCAAATCCTGGTCTTTACTCCACCCTCTCTGGGTGTTAGGACTTGGAATAAGTCACAGCCAGACTGTTAGAAACACCTGGAATTTAACCATACCATCATGAAAAGATCTTCTGTGTGTTTGGTCTGGCTGGACAATCCTTCCATGTGACAGCATCCTGTTGGGCTTTAAAACATCGTTAAAACGTTGAAGACTCTGAAATAGATGCCCCGCTGCAACCCTCCATTTGAATGAGCCTGTGAGAAAGCTCTGCCTGGCTGAGTAAAACCAGTGGAGAAAACTGTTTTCTGAAGTATGAGGCTGAGCCTGCTCATATATTTTGATGCCGAGCCTGGACAAAGAAGCTAGATTGCATGGAGCGGTATGGGCGATAACCTTTCGTCATCCAGACAACTCAGAGATGGCCGGGAGAGTAGACCTCTCACTGAGAAGCCTCGGGAGCCCTCATAGCACAGGCTCACTGTGGTGACCTTGGACTCTCTTGGGACAGGATCCTGAGGCACACCAGATACAAAAGCAACCCTTCCTCTTGTTGTTCAAGCCCCTACTCTCAGCACCTGCTTTCCCTGACACACCTCAGCAATGGCGGCATGTCCATCATCCTAACTGCCCAGTGCCTCACAAGCCCTGCTCCATCCTCAGCTAAGAACCATTTTCCGGGATAATGGCACTGCTCCCACCTGACTTTGCTTCCTGCCCCTTCCAGCTCTCTTCTGTTATAAACTACAAATATTGAGGGGGAAAATAAAACCAGATTCTTTGGATCTGGAGTTGTGGGTACTTGCGAGCTTCCTAAATGTGTATGCTGAGAACTGAACTCAGGTCCTCTGGAAGAGCGACAAGGGCTCTTAACCACTGAGCCGTCTCTCCAGCCCCTGCAAACATTTTTATTTGCCCCCTAATACAAATGTCAAAAGTAAAAATCCAAATACATTTTAGAATATTTTTAAAATGTTCCCATGAACCAAAAACTTTACATAAATTTTAGAAAATACACACACACACACACAAATGAAAAACTAAGCAGACAAAAATCCTGGAATTCTCTCTAATCAATTATCTTAACAACCCCACCTGAAGCCTTTGAAGTTCCTGGAAGGGGCTTGACCTGGGTACACCACTGATGTTTTTCTTTAGGCCAGGCTAGACCACTTAACTCTTAAAGGAAGTCTTAATTACCTAAAGACTATGCTTAGGAATGAAAGTAAGAGGTAAATAATAAATAAAAATAAACAATATCCTGATTGTCATCTTTGACCACAGCAAGTAGAGACAACAAACACGTTTATTTCCTAGCTGAATCTGTTTTGTATACTCCTTGTATATAACTAAGCTATATTTTTCCTTCTGGGTTTTTCATTTCCCATTCAGCCTTGGGATAAAACACAGACCTGGATGATCATGTGATCAGCAGGCGCCACTGAGATAGTAACTCTTTAAATCAAATGTGGGCATCAGAAGTACAGAATCAAATGCCAGAGGGTTTTGTCCTCGTGGTGAGGACCCTGGTGCAGGCTACCCCTGACTGTTGAATGGCAGCGATGGTGTTGACTGTTTCAAGTTCTAGCAGGTGAAAAGTGTGATGATTAATACTGTCAGTTTGCAGGACTGCCTCTGGGCATGTCCTGGGGCGGGGGGTGGGGAGATAGTCTAGATGAAGCTGTTTGAACTGGGAAGACCCACTCTGAATAGAGGCAGCATTATTCTGTGAGCAGGACTACAAAGCAGGCTAAGCCAGCTGAGAACACACCTCACCGGCTGCCTCCTGACTATTGATGCACTTTGAGCAGTCACCTGGCGCCCCGGCCGCCCTACCTCTCTGCTGTGCACTGTGAGTCAGAACAGATTCTTCCTCTCTTCTCATGCTTTGGTCATAGCATCGAGAAAAATAATGAATACAAAAACAGCTTTTAAAAAGTCGACTTTCATCAGGACCCCTTGGCATAGGTCATTAATCCCAGGTATTGGATGTCATGTTCAAGATGTACATGAGCTACAGAGTGAGTTCAAGGCCAGTCTGGGCAACTCGATGAGACCCTACCTCTGTTTTCTAAAAAGAGTTGGGACTACACCTCAATGGTAGATGTGATGCCTAACATCCCTTATACCAACACAACCTTCACCCTGTATGATCCCTGCAGTCAGGAGGGGAAGACAGGAAGGTTACAAATTCAACAGCCTCCTGGAGCTATCTAGTGAGACCCTCTCAATAAAGTAATATTTATTATTATTATTATTATTATTATTATTATTATTATTATTATTATTATATTACATATATATTAAAAGAAATAAAATTAAAAGGTTATCCTCAGGGCTAGTTCTGAAATAAGTCCACCAAGTCGGTCTGAGACTCCAGCCTGTTTTTTGTTGTTGTTTTTTTCCTGTTTTCCCATCAAAGCAAATTAGCCTTAGAAATAGCATTCCACATGACCAAAGGTTAGAAAAATTGTCCTGCAAATGCTTTGAATTCTTTGTCACCCCTGAGTACAGTTCATTGGGGAAGTGGGTGGGGAAGGAGCTCGAAGCTTAAAGGGAAAAACAAAATGGATCCCTCAACACAATCCCCACCGATACACGTACACACACAGACACAGATACACAGACACACACACTGCCCTGATCCCTTGAAATTAACTGGCCGTGGGGTATTTTTTTGTAGTTGGTGGCGGCTGTGGTTTGTGTTTTTGTTTCATTTCTGTTTGCTTTGTGAGTCTCTGAGAGGCAGGCTCTGAAGCCGCTTATTTGCACGCAGCTCCTGGAGGCAGAGGTGAGCTGAGGACACGGGCTCTGTCTAGCGTGGCAGAAGCCGGAAGTCAGCCACAAGAAGCCTCTCTACCCGAAGTGGCTTTTCTTTCCCTCTCTCCTTTTTTTCTCTTGTCATTCATTTTTCGAGAAAGCCTGTTTGCTTTTCAAACACAAAAACTTAGACATGGGTTAAAGACAAGCTAAAGACCCTGTCCCCTTTTCTCTCATTTAGAAATTCTTGAAACATCAAATTGGAAAGGTGTTAGAGGCCAATTGCAAAGGAAGGGTGGGGAGAGGCTGGTTGGGAGGACTAACAGGCAGGCGATGCTCCCAGCACACTTTTCCATGCAGGTGAACACATGAGAGTCCCATATAGGAGTCTTGGTAGCCACCGTCACAAAACCAAAGCCCTGTCACTTTGTCCCTTTGTGGCCGGCCATGCACATTCCATAGTCATTCCTGAGCTAGGTGCAGTCTGAGCCTCTACTGACAGGAATGCCTCCTCCGGTCAAAGCAGTGAGCTCCTCTCTTAGTGGCATTCAGAGGGGATTCCAGTCGCTCCAACTATTCCAACTGGATTTGAATCTCTTCCTCATACAGCCTTTGTACAGCCAGGTGGACTGCAGCAGCTGTCTGGTACCCAAGATCTCGTGTCAAATGTGTCCAGACATAAAGGATGAGTGACTGCTCTACAACAGGTAGCAGAGAGGCAGCAAAGGAAACTATTGTTTGGCTTCTGGCCAAGATTTTCTTGTCACCTGTGAAAGAGGAAGCCAAAAAAAAAAAGAAAAGAAAAGAAGAAGAAGAAGCACGTGTATCTAACTAGGAGTATTTATGTGCTGCCTTATTCTGAGAAATAAGACCTGCTGGGAAATTACAGTAGCAATAAAGTATGTGATGACATCCATATGCGTATCTCTAGTTCACATATCAACTTCACTTTTATGAGGCTCTTTCATCACTTTTATAACCACCCGGAATTTTTTTCTCCCAGATCCAGGTGCAATGGACCTTGAGCACTGGGAAAGTCCTAAATATGAAGAGAACTCCAAAGGATTGGATAATGATTTGAAATTCTCCGGTCTTCCCACAGGCATGTGACCATAGACTCATGGCTCCTATAAATATCCACAGCTGGCAATGTAATTGTGTTTTCTAATTTCATTATTATTTTCTCCTATACCAAACAGCTTACCTGTTTTAAAAAGAAACATTTATCACCGGATGGGCTCTAGAACTTTTTATGTAGCTCTAATCCCCTCACCATCTCTCCATTAGCTAAACATCTCATCCCAAATGTCAGTTGCAAGAGCAAACACAGTGTGGCATGGGGTGTAATTTGAAGCTGCACCTATGCAAAATGAAATGGCTATCCATTATGAAATGTGGGCGTTGGTTTGAAGGTCAGTTTCAAGATACTTGCTTCCATCGAAGAGCCAAGAGTACCTGCCCAGTTAAGTAGTTGCAATGGTTCATTTTGTGTGTGTGCACGCATGTGCATGTATGCGTGTGTGAGTGCATGTGTGTATGCGATAGCTTGTCTTCATGGTCAACTTAACCACATTTAGAATCGCCTAGGAAATACACCTTGAGCCGTGTTGATGAGACGTTTTCAGAGAGATTTAACTGGGGAAGAAGGATCATCTGAATGTGAGTAGCACTGTCCCATGGGCTAAAGTCCCAGACAAGTCAGAAAACATCAGCCAAGAACCAACATTCACCTCTCTCTACTTCCTGACTGCCAACGCAGGAAGCCCCGTTGCCTCAGGCTCCTGCCTCTGTGCCTGCCCTGCCAGGAGGGACTGAACTCTCAGCCAGCCGAGGTGAACCAAGCCTTCCTCAGGTTGCTCTGTCAGACATTTTGTGACAGCAATGAGCCAAGTAACTAACACAGCAGAAGAACACGCTTACAATTCAGCTGTCTGGAAGACTATCCTGGAAGACACTGCTCACCCGGCCTTTGGCTGTGTAGCAGGAAGATCTAGGAAAGATGTGATCAGTGAGGAATATGTACTTGAGCAATTAGAATAAGCCTATAGCAAGGTTTCTCAGAGCCATGAACGTTTAAAGTGTGGTGTTCTTTTTGTTCCTCTGGGCTTTTAAAAGCACATTTTAGAGGCCAGGGTAAATCACAACAGGTTGTACCCAAAGTCCTTTACATTAAAGATCATCAAATGAATTTTTTCATAAAATATGCCTTGTGTCTGGGCAATTGAAATTCATTGGCCGGGGTGGATTCTGAATTTGTTTGTCACAGGACATAAAAGCCATTACAAAACCAGCCTAGTGAAGCAGTTTGGAATCATGTAGAAACATTCAAATCTTGTTCTTCATTTATCTCTGGGACTTTATGCAAATTTTCTAATTTTAGTCTTGTGTCTTTATTCCTTCTCTTCTTTTTTCTCCTACTTCTCCCCCTCCCTTCCTCCTCCATCTTTTGTAAACAGTGGGTGTTATGCCCTGAACATAGTCTATAGCACTTTTGTACCTCATGCTTATGGAGGCCAGGAAAGGGCATCTGGAGTTAGAAACTGGAGTTGGAAACAATTGTAAGCTGCCATGTGGGTGCTAATAATTGGACTCAGCCCCTTTAAAAGATCAGCCAGTGTTCTCAACTGCTGAACCATCACTCCAGACCCTTAATTTCATTTCTTAATTCATGGAATTGCAGAAACAATATTTGTAGGGCTGTTATGAAGATTACCTATTTAAATCAGAGTGTCTAAAAAATGAATAAAGAGAAATCGGAGGCAAACTATGTGTAGATTTCCAGTTCTGCCCACAGTCATGTGTCCATAAACTAATGGTTCCTATAAACTGTCCCCATCCAATGATGACATTATCTTTTCTAATTTCTTTAATATTTTCTCCCATTTCAAACTACTTACTTATTTTTAAAAGATAAGTATTTTATCTTTTTTAATTGAAGGATAATAGGGAATGAAATAGGAGAAGGGACTGGAGAAGCAGAAGAAAAAGACTGACACAGCAGATGGATGGATGGATATTTCTCTTACATCTTGGAGCATTTCATTACTGTGTAAAAATCATAGAATATACCTACATAAATCTAGATTGTATATGACAATCATTCAGTGTAACCCTTTAAATGAAATTAAAGACATAATAAACATGAAGTGCATAAGGCTGCTGCCATGTTATGTAGCTCACTGTTTACATAAAACTTATGTAAGTACAATGAGTACACTCTAAAATAATTATTAAAGTACAGAGAAAGCTTGAGTATAATCCAGCTCTTAGACAGTGAAGACAGAAAACCAGACTGGACTATGCAGTGATCTGGAGCCACTTACGGAAACCACATCAGAGAAGGAACAGGAAGAGGAGGAGGAAGAAAAGCAGGAGGAAAAGGAAGAGGAGGGGGAGGAGAGGAAGAAAGTGGAGGAGGAGAGAGGAAAGGGAACAGGAGCAATAGGAAGAAGAGAAGGAAGAAGAGGAGGAGGAAGAGTGGGAAGGAGAAGAAGGAGGATAAAACGGAAAAAGAGAATAAGTATAAACCATTATGGATTACTGATCTTTATTTTCAACCTAACTGGATATAGACTCAACTAAGCTACAGTTTTCTAGTTGGGCCTGTGAGGTGAGCCTTTTAGAAGGAGTTAATTGAGGGGAGAAAACCCTCCCAAAGAGTAGGCTGCAGCATCCTACAATAGCCAAACTATAAAGAGGTCTGAGAACTAAGAAGTCTCACCCACTTGCATGCCTTCTCTTCTGCTTATGAGCGCATCTAACCTGATGATGATGATGGAGCCCCTTGCTGAGAGTCTTGCTTCTCCAGCCTTCTAATGTGGCCTAAAGACCAGAGACATTCCAGGAATCTTCCAGGCCTTCATCACCAGTATGACCCTGCTGAGGCATCTGGCTTTGTACACTCAGATTCTCTGGCATGAAGTTTAGCATCATTTGATTTTCTAACATTAACAGTTTTAAGTCAACCTAGAAAACCTCATTTATTATATATATGCATAAGTATGTATATTATGTACATATATATTATACAGCATGTCTACTGGTTCTGCTGCTCTATGGAATTCTGCCCAATACAATCAACAATATTATCATTTCTTTTCAAATATTGGTGCAATAAATTGCACTAATTATAATTGCACATGTTGTGACACACAGCAAGCTTGTCACACCGACATCAGCAGGAGTAACTGATGCTGCGTTTTGCTTTAATGTCACAGTGTCGCTACATGATAGGAATTTCACAGTTCCATGTAATGGAAGTACCATTTTGTCTTTGCAGTCTATCACTGACCAAACTACCATGACATAATTCATGTCTGCAGGTAAATAGAGGGATAGAGAAATAAATATATAAATAAACGCACAAATGAATGGATGGATAAATAAGATAGGAAGATAAGAAAGATAAATGGTTGATTGATAGATGATATATATACACATAGGTAAATAAATACACAGAAACTCAGATATTCTAGAAGCAAATACGGGTTTACTTCCTTAGAAAGTCTTCTATGGGGAAATTACCCAATGATCCAAATGATCAAATAACCAGGTCTTCTGGCTGGAGAGATGGCTCAGTGATTAAGAGTACTTGCCACTCTTTCAGAGAACCCAAGTTCCACTCCCAGCACCCCACATTGAGCAGCTAACAACCTACTATATTTCCAGATCTAAGGATCCAGTGTCTTCTTCTGGCCCCTATGAATACACACCCATATGGGACATTCTCTCATACAGACCATGAACACACATATACACACAATTTTTTAAATTTATTTTTATTAACCAACACTCAATATTTTGCACTATAAATCATTATGGACCACCACACCCAATGTGATCATCTTTAAGTAAGAGACCCATTCATCAGTTTTTCCCCCCTTTATTGTTTTTCACCATATCTTGACCTGTCCACGATCCAGTATTCTTTTAGGAAGTTATATTTGGAGGAGACAATAAATTTTATTCCCCATCTGCCGCTTAGCTTCACTGTGTCAGTCAGCACACTGACCCACACTTAGTGTGTAATGATGGGAAGTATCTGTCTAACTTGTTGGGGCAACGGTAAAGATTAATTAGGTAACTTTTGGACAAGGCTGTGGCCTCCTTCAAATGAAAGATGTTTCTTTTACGGCATGACTGTTATCATTTAACCCTCAGCACATTGCATGGCATGTGTGAGTCTGTACTCCCCTACTCCCTCCCTGTAGCCCAGTGTTTATCATGAAACCAGACTGTACCTGCTTTTGCCCTGATCAATGAAGAAAGGGTCATTACATATGGGGTGTGGCACTGAATAATTTGGGGCAAATCTCTTGATCCCTTATCAATTTCACAGAGTTAAATGGCGAAGGTTATGAAAAAAAAAAAAAAAGGACAGCGGACTAAACAAATTAGATGACATTTAAAGTGATTTACAACCTCTCAGATGACTGGATTTGAGCTGGGTCCTCCAAACCCACATAAAAATGTCAAGCGTGATGTTGCATGCCTGTCATCCTAGTGCTCGAGAGGGAGAGACAGGAGCTCCCTGGCCAGCCAGCCAGTCTAGTCTAATAAGTGAACTTGACGCCTTTGGTAAACCCTGTCTCAAAGGAAGTGTGTGGCGCTAGATGTTGTCCTTTGGCCACCACACATATACACATATATCCATGTGCCCCTATACACATACACAGGAACACACACATGAAATAAGTGCCTATGTGCTAGAGAGACCGTTCAGTCAGAAAACTGCACACATCTCAGCAGATACCAGATGCTCAACTTAATGCCAACAGAGATCATCGTAACCCTGTCCTAGTCCAAGAACGTGGGTGCGAGATTCTCTCCTACCCAAATGCCAAGTTTTAGAAGTATTTGCTAAGCATGTAGGAAGTTCTCACATGTTCAGGAAAACGTTGACTATTTATTCTCAAACCAATTCCTTAATTTTTTCCATGTCTGGATCAACTGGAGCATATCCAGGAAATGAAAGTTAACTATAACCGCCAAAGTGCACTGAAAGAAGGATGGAGAGGGAGAGAGGGGAGAAAACTAAAGAGAGGCACAGTGAAACAGGGACGAGGAAGGGCAGGAGGAAGGGAGGGAGGGAGAAGGAAAAGAGTGAATCTAATCTGATGTGTGTGCGTGTGTTGTGCATGGTAGTTGACACTCTTTTACCTTATACTGATAGCTCATCTTTTTTTTCTTATTCCTTGAAATGTTTGTACATGCCCACTAAGTGTTTTGATCAAGGCCACCTCCCATTCCCTCTGCCCCAATTCCCCCCCCCATCCCCACCACTAGTCTCTCCCAAATTACAGACCAATTCCTCTAATGACCACATACACAAAGAATCTCAACAAAATACTTATAAACTGAAATCAGGAACAAATCAGAAAGATTATGTACCATGATCAAGTTGGCTTCATCCAGAGGTGCACGGATGGTCAACATACACAAATCAATAAATGTAATCCACCACTTTGGCTCTTGGAGAGACACTACATGATACTCTCATTAGATGCAAAATCCGTTATCCATTCATGATTCTCCACACCTGGAGAATCCAGGAATACAGGGGATATATCTCAAAACAATAAAGGCAATACACAACAAGGCCACAGCCAACATAATTCTAAAAGGAGAGAACCTCAAAACATTTCCACTAAAATCATGAACAAGACAAAAATGTCTACTCTCTCCTCTGCCCCTGTTCAATATAATGCTGGAAATCTTAACTAAAGTAATAAAACAGGTGAGGGTGATAAATGGAATATAAATAGGAAATGAAGAAGTCAATGTATTTTTATTTGTATATGGTATGATTTTATACATAAATGGTATGATTTTATACATAGTGAATCCACCAGAAAAACCCTACAGCCAATAAACACTCTCAGCAAACCAGTAGAAGAGAATACAAAATTAACACAGAAAACTCAGCAGCCTTCCTATATACCAACAACAAACATACAGAGAAAGAAATCAAGAAAACAATTCCATTTATATTAACCTTTAAAAAAAAATCTCTGAATAAATCTAACTAACAAAGTGAAAGACTTGTACAATGAAAATGTGAACATACCAGAAAAAGAAATTTAAGATACCAAAAGATGGGAAAGCCTGCTGCACTCATCTCTCTTAGTGGATTTTAGTTCATTCTTTTAGTTGCTGGCATAAAATCCAAAGTCAGATGGCTAACAAAAAAAATCGAGATTACTATATAAACACAAGTAGGCAGAAATATGAAAAGCCTTCTTTGTAGTTCAAGGTGTACTATAGGCCTAGCTGCTGTCTTCACTCAGAGACATCACAATTGGTTGGTTTGGTTTGGTTTTTCTCTCTTTCTTCTGTTCAGCACTCTCACGCAAGGAAGATTAGGGAAGGTGAATTTAGTAAGGCCCTAGAGTGACTCAAGCCATCTTTGGATGTGCCCCAAATCACAGATCATCTGCAGGAGTCCACGTGTCAGAACTTCTGGTTGTCAATGCCTGCCCTGTGCTCCTCGGTCTCCAGAAGACATTTATATTTAGGCATCAGAAGATTTTTATATTTAGATACCAACATCATTTAAGTGCCCACAACTTTGGTTAAGAAGGAAAAACAAGCTAATTTGCTGAAATTGAAGGCTGACCTGCCAGATCTGGTGTGGGCTTGTCTCATTTCTTGGGTTATATTTTTGTTTTGTTTTGTTTTGTTTTCTTTACTGGTTTACACCCTCCACTTGAGCAATCTCATGTGTTCCTGTGGCTTCCATAACATCATTCTGTCCTCTCACATTCCCCTCCCTCCCTAAGAACGTCCTTCTAAACTCCAGACTTGTGTCGGCAACCTCCCATTTGACATCAAATCTATCACAACCATCTCAAAGGTGCTGTGTCTCAGCTTGAACATTTGAACTCTACTGCTGTTTGTCCTCTACTCCCAGCACTTGCCACTGCAATTAGTGGCAATTTTATTTTTAAGTGTATATATATATATATATATATGTATGTATGTATGTATTTATCTATCTACCTATCTATCTATCTATCTATCTATCTATCTATCTATCTATCTATCTATCTATTTATTTATTTATTTATTTATTTATTTATTTATTTATACAGGGTCTAATAGATCCCAGGCTGGGCTCAAACCCACAATGACTTTAAACTCCTGAACCCCTTGCCATGGCCTCCATAGCACTGAAATTACAGGTAGGCACTACCACCCAGTATATGTGGTGCTAGGGAATCAAACCCCAGACCTCTTTCATGCTAGGCAAGTAGTCTACCTTCTGGGCTACGACCAAGTCCAACCAATGATAGCCTCCTTCTCTCCTTGCTTACGGAGCCCAATGCTCAACTCTTTATCTTTCTTGTCTCCTCTTCTAGCTTATCATCAAACCACCGCAACAAGAACGGAGGACCTTTTTGCTTCTACTCATGACTGTGTTCCGTTCTAAGCCGGCCTGGTCTTTTCCTGAGGCTATGAGAAAAACCAGAGAGCTGGCCTCTCCCTCACTCGGCTTCCAATTCTTCCCATTTCTCTTCCCCAATATGCTTTTTTATTGTGGTGAAATATACATTGTGTAATATTCCCTTCTGTGTGAGAGAGTGACTTTTGGATACATATGCACAGCAAAGATCAACTTCAGATGACATCCCTCAGGCACAGCACACCTTGTATTTTGAAACAGACTCTCTCTGTCTCTGGCCTGGACACACCTGGTAGGCCAGGCTGGATGGCCAGTGAGCCTCAGGGATCAGCCATCCCTATCTGTCCAGCCTGGCATTTCAAGCATGGGTTTACACAAGGTTTTACAATTGGCATTTTTAAGTTTATAGCTGAGTAGTCCTGAGTACATTCATTTTGTGTAGCCCACATCGCTATCCATCTTCAGAACCTTCTCATCTTACAAAACTGGATTTCTGTACCTGTTAAACAATAACTGCTCATGCTCTTCTCCCCCAGCTCCCAGAAATTAACTCATATCAGTGAAGTTACAAAACACTTGTCCTTTTCTGTGGGGCTTATTTCACTTAGCATGATATCCTCAAGGCTTATTCATGTTGTACCCTGGATCAACATCTCTCTTTGCTCAAGCTGATTATACTTATGCACCACATTTTCCTTGGTCTGTTAATCTTCCAATGAACTCTTGGGTTGATTCCATGTTTTGTCTGGTGCTGCGATGAATTGTAGATACCTGTTTGAGCCCATACTTTTCATTCTTTGGGGTATACTCCCACTGGTGTGTTCCCTAGATCATACGGATATATTGCATGTTTAAGTTTTGGAGAGACCATAACAAACTTTTCTTTCAAGCCCTTTGGTGACCTACAAGCAAGTAAGTAGGTGGGGAGATTCTCTCTGATCCTCCCTCACTTTTATGCATTTCCCTAATTCACTCAGCTCCTTCCAGCCTTGCCAAGCCTTTTCCCAGCATCAAAAATCAATGCTCTTTCCTGTTGCTTCAACACCTTCCCACAGGCATTGCCTATAGCTTAGAACTTCCTTTCTTCTACACTCTATTCTCCAGGTCTGTTTAAAAGACCTGGAATCTGTTTCTGGGATTGCCCAGGAAAGACTGACCTAATTCTATTCCCTTCTAAATCTGATGTCCTGGAATAGCCTTGTGTTCCCCTGGACTGGGACCCTTCTAGATGGACCCTCTCACTGTCACACACAGCATGGAAGAATGACCATAGAGCTCTGCTCAGTGATAAATGGTAGCTGATATTCTTGTTGTGTCTGAGGTGGTTCAGACACATTGTGGTTTGTTTGTTGTTTTCTGTTTTTTTTGTTTTTTTTTCCCCCCCGTGGCTGTTCTCTTTCACCTGGTTTCAGTAATCCGTCATTCTCTGGCTACAGTGATCCTAACAAGAACTCAAGATGGAGGGCCACTGGCATGGAAAGAATGCAATAAAATCTCTTCCCTACAGCACTGGATAGACCTATCACTCTGAGTGTTGCCATCTGGACAGTTGTACTCTATTCATGCAGTGTGCAAGCTGGCTATGGCATACTCCACCAAGCCATTCCCTACTACATTTCTATGCCATTTGGCTTTTCTCAAGAGCCAAAGGCCACAGTCGCTTCCAGATCAAATACAACATCCAAGCCTGGAGATGTTCTGGAAAGTTGCATAAAGGTCAAGCAATGAAGAGAGAAAAGGAAAAGTGAGGTGCACATATGAGGATGGTAGGGTAGGAGTCTCAAGTCAGAATAGGATGTGGGGCAAAATCAGGTTTCTCAGTGGTAATAGACCCTTCATGTTCTTATAGAGGACCAAGGTTCAGTTCCCATCATACACAGCAGGCAGGAATCCAATGCTCTCTAGTCTCCGTGTGTGTGTGTGTGTGTGTGTACATATGTTTCTATATAGTATATACATACATAGTATATACTTTATGTAGATACAAACATATATAATCACCTATTCAAAGGGCTTTGTTGTTGTTTGGAGACAGGGTGCTGTGTATTCCAGGCTGGCCCTGAACTGCAAATCCATCTGTCTCTTCTCCCAAGAGCTGGGGCTACAAATATGCACCACCACCACACCTAACTTACACAGCACAGGGACATTGAACCCAGGGCTTCATACATGTTAAGCAAGCATTCTACCAACAGAGCAATAACTCCAGCCCAACAAGTTTGTAATAAGTGTTAACAGCTACCTCCGTGTCACTGAAATAAACCTCAGGGGTATCATCATATGAGCAAATGTTAATGCAGGGTTTGAGGTAACATTTCAGATCCTTGAAGCCTCCTCACCTACGGTGAGCATTCTACCGACTGTCTCCTCTTCCTGGGCACCCAATTAGGATGAACTTGCTAGAGATCAGAGAGGAAGAGAGGAAATGAAATAGAAGAAGCAAACGTAAAAAGAAAACAAGGGTTTCATTTGTTCGATGGCTTTGATGCTGCTGTGATGAGGCAGCACAGGGGCTTCTCTCCTGGCTGAAACTTAGGAAGCCCATCCTGCAGAGAGCTAGCCTTTGGGAAGTTCAACATGAGCAAGAGCAGGCACCTGGATATTTAGATGCCCTTGTGAGTGCTTCTTTTCCTGGTGACTTTTTGTAACATTAGGGAAAACAGAAAAAGACATACGTCTGCTATAATGCCTTTACAGAAAAGTTAGAAGTAAAATGAAATTTTCCTAGTTTCTTATATTTTATTCTGGAATAAGAAAAACTATCATATTATATCTGCAAGGGTTCTGAGCACATACAAGCTATTAGCTAAACTTTCTAAACTTTGAGGCTTTTAGTAGCATTTAGCAGTATGAATGCATGCATTCATTTATATTTTCCAGATATATAATTGCAAAGCCTGCTTTGCTTGAATATGAATTAGTGTACACCCCAAAGATTCAAAATAAAATAAATTTATTGAATTTTACCTCAGTTACCTCCCCATTGTTTTGGAAGGATTTTTCCTAGGAAAGTTTTCTCTTCTTTTTCTATTTTTCATTCATCTGTGTTTGGTTTTAACCAAATGTAACCAAGAACAGGCATGTGGGAATGTCTGTTAAACTTCTGCCCAGCACGGAGGTCTTTGTCTGACCCTCCCTGAGGGAGCACAGGCAGCACATTCTTGGTGAAAAGCCCTTTTCACAGAGAGAGTGCATTCAAGGAGAAAATCGTGCTTGAATTGCTGTGTCTAAGGGCAAGTTTGAAAGACAAATGGAAGGACTGGATTCCATGGGAAAGGACAGGAAGGAAGAAAGGAGCCGGGTGACTTGCCAGAGGAGAGCTGGCTGCAAAGGAGAGTCCTTTCAATGCTGCCAGGAACCTTGGGAGTAATACACTTTTCTCCGCTGGAAGAGACCCGGGCAAAAATGACAGTGCAATGACCGGAAATGCTTTTCTTAAACACGGACCCACCAAGAAAGCATTCAAAAGCTTGGCAAAAGCCCCTTTTTCCTTATGGAAGCAACTGTAAGGCCTGGAAAAAGATGCATAAGCACAGAGATGCTCTTGACATGGAATCTCTGAACCTCCACGAGGCTCCTGAAGGAGTTCCTGGGGATCAGACTAACACCGATGCTGAGTTCCAGTCACATTCAGGAGGGCTGCAATAAAACACTGGTTTGGTCATAGTTAGAAGACATCTAATTTAATAATCATTGTTCTGTGTGTACATTGTATTCTACGCTAATGCAAGTAGAGCTGAAAGTACCCAGTACATTTTTTAGATACTTATTCTTTCTTGATATTTGGGATAACTAATCTTTCTTGCTATTTGGAAATGTCTGGTCTATATTAAAAAGGGTATAGTGCCCATTCTTGTATCACACCCCTTTAATCCCAGAGCTCTGGAAGAAGAAAGCAGGCAGATCTCTGTAAGTTTGAGGCCAGCCTGTTCTACATAGCACATTCTGAGCCAGAGAAGGCTTCATAGTGAAAGCTTATCTAAAAGAAGAAGGAGAAGGAGGGAAGGAGGGAGAGAGGAAAGAAAGGAAGGAAGGAAAGAAGAAGAGAAGGAAGGAGAGAAATGGAAGGAAGAAAGGAAGGAGGAAGGGAGGAAAAAAGAAAAGAAAAATAATAGTCAACATATTTTTTTTAAGTACCGTTTTTTTCAAATCCAGATGGAACCTTGCCTTTAGACAAGAGGCCTTGCTGCCTCTTCAGGCAAGACATGGTACATTTGTGCTCTGCTTTGAGGCAAAGTCTTTGTGGCAACGTAATTATAGTGAGCTGAGATTAATCCACATAGCATAGGTCTGCTCTTTTCCCTATTTTTCTCTGCACAGAGTGGGTAGAGAAGACTGTATTTTATAGTGTCAAGTTCTTCTAAATACTAGAAAGGCAATTCTCCCGGGTGTATAGTGGCTGAGCTTCAGTTCCTAGCTGAAAAATTCCAGTTCTCCCAGATAACTACATGTGCACAACCTGGGTTAAAAATCAAAGCACATATAATCCCAGCATTTGAGAAGCTAAAACAGGAGGACTGAAAGTTTGAGGGCAGTCTGCATATTGGGGACCTACCTCAAAAGACAAATACCAAAAAGAGCAGAGAATACAAAATAATGCATCCTCTTGAGATTTTATTTTGATTGTTGTTGTTGATGATGCATTCAAATGGTTGTCTCTAGAAAATGGGTTTGTTAAACTTGACATCTTATGGTACTGGGACTCAACGAAAAAGGCTGTATTCTCATAAGTTATTAGACAAATGCAAAGTTCCTAATCATTTTTCTGTATTGGCATTTTATCTAATACTAGTGTCTCTGTAGAAAATAGATAATTCTTAAATCTCCAAGTGTAATAAAAGGAGAGGTCAGGGCTGGGAAGATGACTCAGTTGGTAAAATGTCCACCTTGCAAACATAATGACCTGAGTTTCATCACCAAAATGTGTTAAACAAACAAACAAAACAGGTGAAATGGTGAGCTCTTACAGCCTCAGCAGTAGGAGGCAGATATAGGAAGTTCTCTGGGGCTCACTGGCTGCTCAGCCTGGCTTATGTGCAAGTGCCAGGTGAGAGGGAAAGATCCAACTTCAGCAAGTGAGAATGACTGAGGAGGACACCAAGACTGTACTTTAGGGACACACACACCCACACACTGTAAAACAACATTTATAAATGTTTTCTCATTGGTTTATAGGGACACTGCCTTCCTAAACTGACTTTTGCGGTCCTACCTCTCAGGTGGTCCTCTTTTTTGGGTGAAAGGATGGAGGGATGAGAAGAGGAAGGGGAAGGGAGTTCCCTTTTAAGCATCTTCCAGGCTGGTCCTCAAACTTACTATCTAGCCAAGAGTGACCTTGAACTACCAATCCTCCTGCCTCTACCTCTTGGGTGCTAGGATTACAGGTGTGTGCCACCCTACCCAATATATGCAGCGCAGGGGAGGGGGGTGGAAACCAAGAGATTCATGAATGCTGAGTAAGTTTTCTGCCCACTGAGCTATATCCTCAGCCTACATGTCCCTGCTATGAATCAGACTAACAACCTCTGCATTTTCTCTCCTGTTACCTAATATAGTTTAGTAACGCTTAAACTTGAGGCAGGCCAGGATTAATCCTGATGGATGTCTGCTTGTGTTGAGCTGTCACTGGTGGCTCAGGAACCAACTTCTCTTTATTCAGGGGGGCATGACGATAGCAACAGTGTTGCCACAACCTCCGAGGGCTGCAAACCATCAACTCCCACTTGGGTCGGAAGCTTCGGGGGTACCTTCCTTAGATCTCAGGAATAACAGATGAAAGCACTTGAGAAGAGAAAGGGTAAGGGCTCATCGTGAAGAATCTTTCTGCTGTACTGAAAAACTGAGTTTCGTTAGGAAGGAAGTGATGGCAAGCCGCTGAAGCTTTTGAAGCAGAGAAGTGTCCAGGTCAGACCTACTGTTTAGAAAGATTATGCTACCAACAATGATAGCTAAGATGGAGGCAAAGGAAATCAGTGGAGATTATAGTGGGAGAGAAAAAAAATGATGAGAAAAGGAACTGACATCAGTAAGAACTGGAATGAAGAAAACATTATGGATCTGAGAGATGACAATTTGATAACTAATAAGATGACAGCAAGTCGGAGGAAGGGCAATGGACAGAGAGGAGTAAAATAGACTAGAAATTCTATAAAAGAACCAACAAATATCCCTGCTTAGAAAACTACCTCTGTTCCTGAGAATTTACCTCCCCTCAAAGTAAAGGGACTCAGACCATTCTTTCTGCCTGCCTCCTGCTGACCCAAACCATACCCCATTCTACAAGCCATGAACTTCCCAGAAACCACAGCTTTGTCTCATTCACCGTTAACCCAACATGTCTCTGGAAGACAGACTTATTGAAAAAAAATATTAAGTTGTCACATAGAGTAATAGGATTTATAGAATACAGGCACTTAACACGTTTATTGATCTGAATAGGGATGGGTGAAATATTTTATCCTTATTTCTTGAAGATGAGAAAGCCAAACTGACTGATAAAAACAGAAACCGTGTAGAACGTGCCAGAGAGAAAGCAAATATACCAAGAAAGTTTGTTTCTAAGGAATCACCAGTACACTGGACTGCCTCTCACTTCGTTTACTACTGAAATCAATTGCCCAGCATCTAGAATAACATGGGGCATGTGTCAGTTATTTTTCTTGTTGCTATAACAAAATGGCTGATGAGAGACAACTTAAGGAAGAGAGGGTTTATTCTGGCTTAGAGTTCAAGAGGAGACAGTCCTTCGAGGCAGGGACAACAGTGGTCACACTACCCCACAGACAGGAAGCAAAGAGAAATGGATGCTGGTATCAGGCTTGCTTTCTCCTTTTTATTTACCCCAGGCTCTTAGCCCATGGAATGGCACCACCCACATCTGGAGGGCATCTTCTCACCTAAATTAACCCTATCTAGGCCCCCCCTCATGGTCATGCCTAGACGTGTGTTTCCAAGGCTATTCTGAATCTTAGCAACCTAACAGTCTAAATCAGCTCTCATAGGGTTTAAAAATATCTGATAAAAGATATTCTTTCCATGAATGTTGCTCAAGTATATACTAAGTGTCTAACATTATTCTAGACATTGTTTTAGGCTATGAGAAAACTGAGTCTTGGAGCTTGCAAGATTGCTTAGCAGGTAAAGACTTGCTGCCAAGCTTGGTAATCTGGTAAAGTTTGGTATTATCGCTGTTGCCCATATGGAGGAAGGAGAGAGCTGACTCCCAACAGCTGTCCTCTGAACCCCATGCATATGTCATGGCATATGCACACACGCACACACGAAAATACATTAAAACATAGTAAAAAGAAGACAAAGTGTGGTCTCAACCAGCAAAAGGACAGACTGTAGGACACAGCACCAGGATGAAAAGCAAGCACCAGGCAGTTTTGGAAAGTCTTACTTGTTCCTCAGGCTTCCCCATTCCCAGCCATGTTTTTAATTAACATATTCCCATTGCTGTGAAGAAAGAGCTTGTGTGGTGGCCCAAGGTCATAGTCCTCTAGATGGACTGTCTGCCTGGAATAATATTCTTTCCATTTACACAGATTTCCAGAAACCTCCCACACTTTTTTTTTTTATGTTCTTCATCACTGATGCTCCTGGCACTTACCCACAGGATGAAATGACAAGTTCTGAGAAGCCACAGCAGACAACGGTAAGTGGTTGGTCATAAGCGTGAAAGGAGCATCACTGTGTCAAGACAAAACATAGTGGGAATTCTGTTGGGAATGTGACTGTCTGTGGGCCTGCAGAATGAACACAGAGCCCAGCACCGAGCATGGGCAGAGCCCTTCATGAGGGAGGAAAGCATGAGCCCTGTCAGTATACCCATCCATGACCTGGATTTCAAGAGACGAAATGAGAATGTCCTGGAAGCTCAAAGCCATGATGGCATAACTACCTACAAGGGACAGCCAGTGTCGGATTGAACAGCTTCCCTTCTGTCCTTGTTGGGAACACACCACAAACTCACTTTGCCCTAAGCATGCCGTCACAGTTCAGGAAGCCAACGAATGCAGCCTGAAGCACCTCAGCTCAGATGCTAGTTACTGTGTGCTACAAATCGTAGTGGTTTTACGTACATGCAAGGTTTTCGGCTTTTATAGAAATATAATGGTTTAATTGTTTAATTAACTTGAAGACTTTAAATCTTTTACTGTCATTCTTTGGCATTTAAGTATCAAATTATATTATATTATATATGTGGAATGTATTGTATTAAAAGGTTTGTTTTCTTTTTTTATCAAACATTTATTTTTAACTATGGGCATGTATGAACACAGTGCCTGCAGAGGCCTGAAGAGGGCACTGGCTCTCCTGGAACTGGAGTTACAGGAGGTTGTGAGCTCCCTGACTTTGGTGCTGAAAACTGAACTCAGGTCCTGTCCAAATGCTCTCAACCACTGAGCCATCTCTTAAGTCTCCAAATATCCAATTTTCAAAATTATTATTTGAATTGCTGACTTGAGTGTTTTGGATTTTTTTAAATCACTAAATGAATTTGACTTGGTATTGGGACAGACCTTTTGAACAATTTCTAAAATGGTACTAAATACACTACTGTCTTGAACCACATACCTGTGAACAGTGACGTTCTCAATCTTTGTCCTTATAAAATCCAGATACCTATTAAAAATAAGAAATAAAAAATCATCAGGTGTGGTGGCACAAGCCTGTAATCCCAGCATTTGTTCAAGGCCAGCCTGGTCTACAAAGCAAGTCCAGGACAGGCCGGGCTCTGTTACACAAAGAAACCCTGTCTTGAAAAACCTAAGCAAACACATATATAAAATCAAAGGTCAGGCATGGTGGTACTTTAATCCCAGCACTTGAGAGGCACAGACAGGTGGATCTCTGTGAGTCTGAGGCCAGCCTGGTCTACACAGTGACCAGGACTGCCAGAGCTACATAATAGAAAGAGCTATCTCAAAAAAAAAAAAAAAAAAAAGACATTCATTGACCCTGAAAATGTTGATGACGATGTGTGCTGCAGTATCCGATATTCAGCAGAGATTTAGTGTTCCATGCAGAATGAGCAAACACATCCATCTTGTCAGTGTTCAGTCTCATTTATCCTTAATAAATAGTGAAATTACATATATAGCAAAGAACTGTTTTAAAATAAATTTATGCTTTATTATGGGTAAATGTTTGGTCAGCATATCATATATATGAATATATAATAGATGATATAGATACATATATGTAATATATGTGCGTGTTTGATGTGATATACATATTTACAGATGTATGGCACATACACCAGGATCGTGTAAATTTTTCTTAGCAAATGGAAGAGGTCCTGGGTGAGTGAAAAAAGAAGCCATGATCTAAGTGATTGTCATGAGCACCTGCCGCTTCTGTGGCAGTGATTTGCCTCAGAGCCTTAGCACCCTCAGAGCCACTGAATCTCATCCTCTGCTCTCCACACATAGGCCACGGTATACAAGCCCCTGTGCCTGTATCTCTGAGTAAACACAGGCACTTTTAATAAAAATAAAAATTTGATAAGAAATAACAATGTAAGATATCTTTTAAGATTGTCACATTATTTTTCAACTTTTTTAGCATACTTCATAAATATAAACATTGTAAATCAAGCTCTAGGCATAACACAAAACAAATGTGACTTACTGCCTCAGGCATGTTTAGAACTTCCTAGAAACTCAGAGGTGTGCCCTTCAGCTATGCTCTTGAGCATTTCTCAAAGGAGTGTTTTAATAAATACCTGTAGCATGGCTGGTGCTCTGTGAGACCCCAAGTATATACAGTCAATAAAAAGTTGTGCCACGCGTTGAGAAACTTTACAGTCTGGGGACTATCTGGGTTTCCTGCGCACTCTCTAACAAAACTTCCTGTTGGTGACTGACTGGCGATTCCCTCTGTGAAAAGAACTTATTCTGATTCAGGTGTTTGAGCCCCATTTCCGCTTCCAGAGATGAGTCATGGGGAAAGGAAGTCAGAGCAAATCCGTCCCAGCCACTGTTTAGTCTGAAAACAGACAAACAGTTGGGATTGCCCAAAGTTATTGAAGAGAGCAACTGTTGGGAAGTGTTTGTAGCCTTCTCTTCTTAATGACGGAGCAAAAAGGACTCTTGTCTCGCCCTTTTCCTTCCTGCTTGCCTCTCTCATCTGAGCCCGTGATGCTTGGAGCTGCGGCACTTCTCATTACCTGTGACGGGCAAAATGGCCTACACACTCAAGATGACGGAGAAGAGCAAAGGGAAGTCGCTGGGGCAGGCCTCC
>NW_026596149.1:16746717-16770998 GCF_907164565.1 Psammomys obesus
TTTTTTTCAACTTTCAGAGAGAGGTGAGAGGGTTATGTTTGAATTACAGCATTCCAACCAAACAATGAAGCTCTCTTTTCCATGTCTTTTTCTATCTGTGAGTCTGCCAGACTGTGACACAGACAGGAGCACTTTCATGTGCTCCTTTCATATAAAGACACATTTAAACTCCACACGGCAGAACCATATTATAGTAACCATTATGGTAACGATCTAAGTTCCCCAGTTACTGCTTAATACCAATAGCTTGGTTATTCTACACCCAACTCCAGGACCTCATGGAAGACATGTATGTCCTTGTCTTTGGACAGTCACTGAGACAACTGTCCTTCACAGGGCCCTGGAGAAAAAACTCCTTGGGAGAAGTCCTGAAAAATAATCATCACATTGAATAGAGGCTGTATGGTGGGTGCAGGCACGATTTTTCCTTGATCCTCTTACTCAAAGCTGAAGTTATGAATGAGGGATGCATTTTAATGTTTTGTGTAGTACGGTTAGATTTTAGAAAAGCACATCGGTTCCTAAAGTCAGTCTGAGTTGATTGATGGGCATTGAGCGTATCGTTACTTCCACCCCCTGCCCAACCCATAAGCTCACCAAGAAGATGAAAATCTGCCCCTGGGTAGCTGCCTAAAAGTCTAAATACTCCCAAACACTCTCCCTGTGTAAATAACCAAATTCCAGGCCAACATTCAGCAAATATTTCCCAACACATCTCTGCAAGGCAAGGTAGCATCAAAGCCAGATGAGGTCTTGAATGTTTGCTTTGATTGATGGGCCCAGGGACAGGACCTAAAGCCCTCCAGCTGCTCTGCCCAACCCATGCCCTCAGACCACATACACCTCGAATAACTATGGATGTAACCCAGCACAAAATCTTAAAGTTATTTAAAACATTATGAGATATTTTGAGATGTTTTATTTTTTAAATATGTATGGGTATTTTGCCAGAATGTTTGTCTGTGTACCAACTGCATGACTTGTGCCCACAGAGGCCAGAAGATGGTATCACATCCCCTGGAAATGGAGGAACTGATGTTTGTGAGTGCTAGAAAATGAACGAGGTCCTTTGGAAGAGGAACCAGTGCTCTTCAATACTGAGCCATCTCCCCATCCCTCGGCGATTTATTTTGCAATCCAACTGCACAGTTCTTAAGAGCAAACTCTGTAGATGAACAACGTTTCAAGGTCAAAAGATTAAACATACCTAGTAATACATATTCAAAATAGACACAAAAACAAAAACCCTGGAACTCTCACCCACAACTAGCAGATCATCAGAATATGAGGTCATAGAAAACAAAGGTAACAAAACTTTGTCTTATCCCTACAGCACCTGACTGAAACTGTAGCACTTGAATGGCCCAGGCAGGAACATTCCAAGTTTGATATTAGCCTGTGCTACTTAGAGCCTTGTCTCCAAAAACAACTAAACAAACAAACAAAAAAAAAAAGGCGTGTATGTTGACACCAGAACTATATAGAAAAGAAATACAACCTTGGACAATGTGAGCACATTTAAAGTCACAGGCTGATTTGTCTAGAATTTGAATTACCCATGTGATAGAGAACGACTCATTTGGATATTTAAATTTAAAGCTGTTAGGGTTGGTAGTCCTCCCAGGAAACAGAAACAAATGTTCTCTGGAGAAACACCCTTGAACCAGCCCTTGAACCGACTCTGCAAACAGTTACCATGGCAATGTGCACCTCCTAGAGACAGGGTTTCTAAGCAGAGCGGAAGGCAGAGCCCTGTGTGTTACAGTCTGTGCAAATAGCAGACAGCAGAATCTGTCTTACACAGGAGTCATTTAAAAATCTTTACTTTGCTAAAAGAAATTAGTGAGAAGCTTGAAAATATGAGCAAAGAACAGGAGACTGAAAGGAATGACCAATCATGTTTTAAAAGCAACAGATTCTGAAAATGTGAAAATAGCTTATGGTAGTGCACATACACAATACCAGCACTCAGGAGGTAGAGACAAGACGACTGGGAGCTCAAGGTTACCGTTGCCCCAAGCATATGGAGAGGCTTTATGTAATACAAATACTTTGTTTTTCAACAGCCATCCTCCCATTACCCTAATTAAAAAAAAAAAAAAAAATCTGGAGTAAATATGCAATATATTATATTCTTGAAAAAAAATGGCTATGTAAACCCCTTTATAACATATAATATGATAGCAACCTTCCTTATTCAGCATGGTGGTAAAGCCTATAACCTCAGCTCATGGGAAGCAGATTTGAAGGCAAAGTTGAAAGGCATGGTGGAACACATGTAAAACCCCAGTGCTGAGGAAGTGGAGGCACGCGTGTCTCTGGGGGTCGCTGGGGACCAGCCTAGCCAAATCAATTACTTCCAGACCAATGAGATACCCCAACTCAAAACTCAGTGTGGATGGCGCCTGATGGAAGACACTGCATACGTTGGGTTTTATCAACACCCTGAAGCACTGACCCGGAGGCTTGGGTTTCAGCCTTGTTCACTCCTCTGCAAGCATGTGCATGTCGCTGCCTCATGGCATCTTGAGCAAAGTTTATGTTTACAAGGAAGACACTCAACAGGCATATAAACCAAATTATTTTCCAATATCCTGATTTTTTTCTTCTGAATATCAAATTTGACTTTCTCGACTCAAAAGCCAAGAAAAGCACATTTAATACCCTTAAAGGGAGAGAAGGGGCTTTACAGATTTGGAAGGAAATCACATACATTAGCTTTGCATAAAGAAAATGCACGTGTTGAAATAGCATACTGAACTGAATTAATATGCACAATTAATACATGCCAATCAAAAATATATATATGTAGATAATAACTTCTCTATCTCTGACCCCAGACGTAGATAAAGTAGAGTGATAACCAATCCCTAAACTGTGTCATGAGACTTGGGGTCGAGAGTTAATCACACCACTGAGAATAATAAAGCAAGTGTCCATGGCTCAGTTCTCTGGAACCAGGTGAACTCAGGCTCCTGATATGCAATCACAACAAAGGGGGTGAACTGGAACCTTGGCTTCTCTTATCTACATAGAGGGACTCAGATAAGGCTGAACACACTTCCCTCTTCTCTGGCCTCCAGTGTGTGTAGCAGTCCCAGAACCAACCTTGGCCTGAGCTGCTCCTAGGGTGAGGGTGACCACTGGAGACTTACCACCCAACTGGGTCACGTACTCACCAACAATTACAACTCGTTCAAACCTTCCAAAGAGAAGAAAAAGGAACGTTTCTTACTCTCTCTGCTATCGTGCTGGATAAACAGCCTGAAAGCCCAGATTAGCACCATTCTATTCAAAGCAAGGGCTATTCACTTGAAGAAATGGTATATTTCCTTAAAGCACTTAATGCAAATTAATGTCAGTATTTTTAGGAAGTGGTTAACTTTCAACCTTTTCTAGGGACATGTCTCAAACGATGGAAGACTGTGCCCTGACCTGTACCTACAATACAGGTAAGGAAAAGAATCTTTGTTCGAAGGAGTTGTGTCATTCTCTTTGAGTGTGTGTGCGCCTGCACATCTGTATGCAGGGGCCTGAACAGACCAGAAGAGGCATCAGATGCTCTGGACCTGGAATTGCTCACAGTTGTGAGTCATTCAATAAGAGTGATGAAAACCGAACTTCAGAGCTCTGCCAAGAGCAGCAAGCACTCTTAACCATGAGCCATCTTTACAACCTCAGGAAACGAATCTCAATCAAGTCCCCTAAGCAGCTAGGGGCCAGTCCAGATGTTCTGTATATGTGCACGTGTAGTGGGTAGAAGGCTTAGCAATCTGGCGGTGCGTTCAGATCTTCATGCTACTTCCTTGAGTGACAGTAACTGCCAGCTCATCGTTCCACGGAGATAAGCTAAAGCCCTGTTCCTGGCTGCTTCCTTCCAGTCAATGCCTTTCTACAACTATAAAAAGAGGGTTAGAGCAAACATCTCCTTGTTGATACACCCACGTGATCCTCTTGAGTCTGGCAACTTGTGGTTCCCATGCCCAGTGCAATAATCCAAATCTTCAGCAAGATGGTAGGAAGCTTGGAAGGGCTAGGGCTCTATCTCAGAGGCTGGGCACTTGTCAAGTGTACATGAGGCCCTGTGTTCCATCCCCAGCAGCTGAAGACAATGGTTTTACTGTAAGACCAGCCTGCATGGTGCAACACCAAGTTAGTTTCCCCAGCAGTCTTGTCTTTCTGGGATGTTGCCAGAAAAGAGGAGAACAAAATCCTCTTGTGTCTGGGACCTAGAGATTACTTATCACTAATATTTTATTAGCTGGAAATGCTGGTGCATGCCTTTTTATGCCATCATTTGGGAAGCAGATGCAGACAGAGCTCTGTGAGTTCAAGGTCAGCCTCATAGCAAGTTCCAGGCCAGCTAGAGCTCCATAAGACCCAGTTTCAAGAACCCAAATATGTATGTGTATATTTTACTGGTATTTGCTAATTATAAAAAAATAACCAGTTGCATTGTGCTATTTTTTTGTATCTGACTATAGTATATTTTGCTCATATTAACCCCTGGTTACCCTCACTTGCTAATTCCCTCCCTCTTCCTACCTATTCTTCTTCTGTTTTGGTACATTTTTGGTTTTCTGTGGCCCAGTGAGTGGGTTTTATCATGGAGTAGGGTTGTTTAAGGCAGCATGCATCCCTACTCCACTGAAGAAAATGTCTCCCCTCCATAAACGCTTAACTTTGCATAACTCTCGGAGGAGGGGGCAGCTTCCATAAGCCCTCCCATCACGCACAAGCATGAGGGTACTGGGAGTCCAGTCTTGTGCATGCAGTCACAGGCACTGTGAGTCTGAGAGTGTGGTGGCCACGTCATGCGTGAAAACCAGAGCTGTACAGACTCCCCAGCTCCTTCCGCCACCCTTCTTCTTCAACGCTCCTTAGTGTTTGGAGGGTGATATAATGAGACGTTCCCAGATTTCTGTCCCTTTCTTAATCCTGAAAGATTACCTTTCTCCCAAGGGACAACATCTTCCCTCTTCTACCTATAGTACAATTCCTTCCCTGAGCCAAGACTTCCAGAGAGCACAGACAGGATAGAGTCCATAAGGAAGAAATCAACACCAGGAGGTGATCAAACTCAGTGCAGCTCAAACTTGATCCCCATTCTGTATCTGGTTTTGTTGTACTGTTGGTATAATGTTCTTTTAAAATGTACATGCCTTACCCTTGTTAATTCAAATGCTGATTTCCCCACCCCCAACTCTCTGGTTTCAATCTGGATATTGCATTGTGATACTCACTCTTGTGTAAACAGGACACAAATAAAGCAACTAGATACAATGTTGTGCAATGGGAGGAGCCAGAGGACAGGGAAGAGGGGAGGAGCTAGAGAACAGGAAGGGGCGAGAAGGAGGAGGAGTTCCAGGAGAGCACGAGGAGAGCACGACTGGGAGGAGAGAGTTGGAGGACTTAAAGCATGAACCAGACCTAAGATTTCACAAAAAGCAAGTAAAATGTGGGAAATCTAAATGTTAGGAAACTGAGGGCTTGGAGGTTTAGGAGGGAGTAAATATTGCCCAGCATTGTGTTCTAGGTTAACTAAAAACCCAGTCTCTGTGTGGTGATTTTGTTATACAGCCGCTGAGGATTGACAGCAGCGTTACAAGAACTAAAACAATACTAAATATTATTAACAGCCTACAACACTGTACTGAGGAATTCTGCAAGGCTGTTAATAAGAAAGCAGCACGAGGGACTAGGGCCACAGCTCAGTGTAGAGCATTCACCTAACATGCCCAAGACCCTGGGTTCAGTCCCTGCTGTGAAGAAGCAGAAGGACCAGGAGGAGAAGAAAGGAGAAGTAGAAGGAGATGTGAGACTCAGCTTTCTACTACTTTGGGGACCTCTTTTGACCCTAGGTGAGTTGAGAGATGAGTTGCTTTATGGGTAACCAGGATCAGCACTGCAAGGTAGTACTTGCTGATAAACATTCACATAGGTGGAGAAAGAGCATTTGCTTGAGAACACTGAGGTGAGGTTTGCTGATAAATCTAAACTTGACCTTCCCAGGTCTCTAGAATCTACCACTTTGTCAATGAACCTAAGTATTTACTGAATACCTATTATGTACCAGGCACTGTAGCAAATGATAGATGTAAGGACTGGAAGAGTTCTCAGTCTTGTGAACAAAAGCAGAAAGTTTCATTGTGTATCTTGAATACGTTCAGTGAGATGGGAAGGAAATGTAAGGATTAGACTGTGCCAAACAGTTCATATGTCACAGAGCGAGGTAAACAAGGAACAACCAAACCTTGAGAACCAGTTAAGTGCCAACCCATGGTGCTAAGTCAACTACAGTGAGAATCCTGAAAGGCAGAAAACATTACACGTTATCTTCATATTCAGCCTTAGTGAGACTAAAGTCAGGGGTGTGTGTGTGTGTGTGTGTGTGTGTATGTGTATGTGTGTTGCCTGCATGTATGTCTGCACCATGTGGATGCCTGATGCCAGCGGTGGCCAGAAGAAGGTGTCACATTCCCCAGAGCAGTCTCCGGGGTTCTAGGACTATAAGTGTTCACCACTGTGCCCAGCATCCACTTCTCCAGTCTTGCTCTTTTATAAATTTTGCTCTCAGTATTAGTCAAGGACAGACTAAGCTTCTCTGGAGAGAAATGCCCCGATGACCTAAGGACCCCTCTCTCTGTAGGCTTCTCCTCCTAAAGTGCCTATCACTTCCCTGAAGCAGGACACTGGGGATCAAGTGTCTACCCATGAACCATTGAGACACACACACACAAACAGTATCTGAACCATAGCAGCCACAAGCCAGGTACTTTCATCAACATATTCCCAGGACTCCTTGCCCTGGGCCCGGGAATGGTTTAGAAATGTGTCAGTCTCTTTGCTGAGTAGTAAAGGAAGGGCATCAGGCAGGAAAACAGGGAATGGTTAGGAATTCTAATCCAAGCAAGAATCAAGAATCTGGACAACTGGGGCTAGAAAGATGGCTCAGTTGTTAAGAGTACTTTCTGTTCTTCCAAGAAGACCTGAGTTTGGTTCCCAGCAACCACATCTAGTGGTTCAAGACTCCCTGTAATTCAAATTCCTGAAAGATCTAGCACCCTCTTCTGGCTGCTGTGGGTATTTCACACACATGTACAGACACCACACACAAATATACATAATTACAAATAAAATATTTTTTTGAGACAGGGTTTTTATGTGTATACCAGGCTGGCCTTGAACTCACAGAGATCTACCTGCCTCTGCCTCCAGAGTACTGGGATTATAGGCCTGTGCCACTACCACTAGACATAAAATCTTTCATAGTAGTAGTCTTATGGGCTGGGAGAGATGGTTCAGTACATAAGAGAACTGGGTGTTCTTCTGAAAGACCTGGGTTCAATTTCCAACACCCAAGTGGCAACTCACAACCATCCATAAATCCAGTTTTAGGGGATCTGACAACCTCACATAGACACAAATATGCACAGAAAAAAAATGAAAACTAATAAAAACAAAAAGGTAGTCTTACTGGTTATGGTGGCATGTGCCATTGATCCCAACACTCAGGAACTGAGGCAGGTGGATTTCTATGAGTTTGAGGCCAGCCTTGTGTACACAGCAAGTTCTAGGCCAGACAAAACTACATAGTGAGACTCTGTCACAAACAAACAAACAAACAAACAACAACGAAAAGGTAGTTTTATGCAGCTGGGTGAACTTCTAAGAAGCCACAGTGGGAAGTGCCTGCTTAAGAAGCAGGATTGGTTGGGGGCTGCAGAGATGGCTCAGTGGTTGAGAGCACTGGCTGCTCTTCCAGAGGTCCTGAGTTCAATTCCCAGCAACCACATGATGGCTCACAACCATCTATAATGAGATCTGGCACCCTCTTCTGATGTGAAAGCATTCATGCAGATATTGTATACATAATAAATAAATAATTAAAAAAAAAAAAGAAGCAGGATTGGAAGAAAAGGAAAAGTTTGAGGTCAGCAAATGATCGTTCTGTATCTTCCCAGACAGATACGAGCTAATAACATACCACTGTGAAATATAAAGTCCATAGAGAGATTCAAGTTCACTTCTAACAATCTGTGAGTCATTTTGTATTGACTCAGCTACCACACCTCCATGGAGGTCCATGAGAAAACTCTGCACATGCCAGTGAGTCACGGGTCATCTGTGGAAATGCCAGCCTCCTTGATCACTTGAGCCACAACTGAAAGTCCTAGTCAATGCAGAAAGGGCAGGGGTATAGAAATATGAGTTTAAATCTTACCTGCCTGTGAGTGGACAAGAGCAAGAGCTACCTCAAACACCGGAAGCACCGTAGCCATCGAGAAAAGAAAATAGCGTTGCTGGGGCTGTGAGGTGGCTCACTGGGTGAGGTGCTTGCCAGGCAGGCATGAGGTCTTGAAGTCAAGCCAGGCATGGTGGGTTTCACTTATGACCCCACAAACGGGGAGGAAGAGACCGTGGATCCTTGTGCTCCGATAACCAGACAGCCTAGCCTCGTTGGAAAGTTCCAGTGTGAGGTAGCCATAAGGAAACCTCTCTTTGATGTCACATCCCATTCTGATGCTCAGTGGCATGCTCCTGCAGTGGAAATGCTCCTTGTACTTGGGTCAAAGTGCCTCACGGATGTGCCCTCCCTTCACAGCTTTTGCTGCCCTGCTCCAAGTTTAGGGACAGGTAACGTGTTCCCGGTTCTCCTGGGACTTGCACAAAATCATGTCCCGCACAAAAGGTCCCTCCCTCGTGTCCAAAACAGATGCACAGTGACGAAGAGGACGCACTATCTCACAATCCCAACACACACAGAAGCTGGGAATCTCAACTGAGACACAAGGAGACACTTTTTCCCAAAGGACCTGGGTTCAATTCCCAGCACCCACATGGCATTTCACACTGTCAGTAATTCCAGTTGCAAGAGATCCAGTGCCCTTTGAAGGCACCAGGCACACACATGACATACATACATATTTGCAGGCAAAACTCTCATACACACAAAAAATAAATAAATAAATTTTAAACGGTGTTTTAAAAAAAGAAAAAATTTCACTGTGCATAAATGAAGAATAATGGAGAAGAAATAAATGCAGGTAAAGAAAATCTTTTATTTCACTTATCTATGATGCTGATGGACCAAGAAAGTTAGCAACAGTGGCATTTTAAGGTGTGGGAGACAGAAACTAGGAATTCTCTGTGGATAAAGTACTTGTAATACCTGCAAAACGGTATGATGCTATTTTAAGGTAAACTTAAATGTATAGCATAATCTCAAAGGCAATCCCTTACTTCATGGTGTCTTTATTATTACATTGGGTGCATAATAACGGTTTCATTATGACACTTTCATGCATATATCATCTACTCTGATCAGATTTACTCCACATTATCCAGTTGTGTCCCCTTCTCTTCCTCCTCTTCCCAGCCAGTCTCCCTTCCTCTCTTCACATCTTTGTGTGTGCTGCCCAATGCGGTCTGCTAAGGTTAGTTGTTTGGGATGTGTGGGTGTGGGCGGGTGGATGGGTAGGTGTGATGTGTGTGCCTGCAGAAGCTAGAAGGATGCATTGGATCCCCAGAAGCTGGAATTACACGTGGTTTTGAGTCACCTGACACGAACTGAACCACAGACTGCCACAAGAACACAAGTTCTTGTGACCACTAAATTGCCTCTCTAGGCCCAGGGCCACTCACTTTTAAAGAAAAAATTTTAAGTGTAATTGAGATTCTGAGAGGAGAAAGCGGTCTTACATAAAATTGTCAATTACAGAGAGAGAGTAGAAAAGGGGAGGGGACAAGTCATTGAGTAGAAAACAATTGCCATGTGACAGAAGTTAATCAATAGCAAGGTCACTTTAAACGTGCATAGTCTAAATGTATCAATTATAAGACAAAGACTGTCAGAGTAGGTGAAAAACAAGACCACAACCATATGCTGAATAATTGGAAGCCAAGATAAATGTTTTGAAAGAGCCAAATGTGGTGGCATGTGCCTTTTTGATCCCAGCACTTGGGAGGCAGTGGCTAGTAGATCTCTGTTAATTTTGGGCCAGCCTGATCTACACACTGACTTCCAGGCCAGCAAAAGCTACATAGTGACACTGTGTCTCCATAAATAAATAAGCAAACAAACAAATCAATCAATCAATCAAAAATTTTAAAGTTTAGTAGCTTAAAAGCAAAGAAATAAGGGCTAGAGAGATGGCTCAGGCATTAAGAGCACTGGCTTCTTTTCCAGAGGACTCGGTTTCAAATCCCAGTACCCACGTGGTAGCTCACAACCATCTGTAGCTTCAGCCCCAGGGAATCTGACACTCTCTTCTGGCCTCTGAGATGCACAGACACATATGCAGGCAAAACACCCGTCCATACAAAAATAAATAGGTAAAAGAACCCTTTTAAAAATCAAGTACAGAGATGGTCAGCCAGTGAATAGACATGGCATCTACATACAGAACACAGACTTCCAGTTTCTCAAAAGAAAAGCACCATATTATCATAAGATCCAGTAATTTCACTTCCAGGTTTATTACCCAAAACTGAAAATGAAGGCGGGAACTCAAACTAACACTTTCGTACTATAATTCAGAGCGCTGTTCACAATCGCCCTAAAGAAGAAACAGCCCACATGCCTGCCAATGGCTGAGGGGATAAATAAAATGTGGCACATATATACAATTGTATATATATACATATATACAATTATTCAATTAAAATAAAATAAATCAAATGAGTGCTACTAGCTAGGGTTTCTATTACTCTGATAAAACACCATGTCTAAGGTAACTTTTTTTCCTGAGGCAGTGAATTTCTGTGCATCCCTGGCTGTCCTGGAGCTCTCTGTAGACTAGGCTGGCCTCAGACTCACAGAGATCCACCTGGCTCTGCCTCCTGAGTGCTGAGATTAAAGGCATGTGCTACTATCAGCTGGCAGCCAAGGGAACTTAGAAAAAATTGGGCTTATGGTTTCAGAGTCCATAATTGTGGAGCAGATGCATGATAGCAGGAGTATCTGAGAGCTCATGTTTCAAAACCACAAAAAGGAGGCAGGAAGCACACTGGGAACATCAAAGTCCATGCTCAGTCACACTTTCTCCAGAGAGGACACACCTCTACTATTTCCCAAACAGATCCAACAACTGAGGACCAATATTCGAACACATGCGCCTATAGGGAGCTATTATGAAGTGTATGGCAGAGATTCTGTTCTGGTTCTGAAAATGGGATAGTGGTCAAAGGCCATGAATTATTTAATGCTTCTTTATTTTAGACATTAAAAATTGTTATAATGGGATGGGTGCTAGAGCGATGTCTCAGTGTAAGATCACTTGATGTCCTTGCAGAGGACCTGGGCTCAGTTCCCATCACTTAGGTGGTGGCACACAATCGTTCATAACTTCAGTTCTAGGGAGGCAGTACCAGTAATCTTCTAATTTGTATAGGTACCAGGCATGCACGTGGTGGACATACTTTCATTGAGGCATGGCACTCAGACACATAAAATCAATAAGTAAATACTTAAAACAAATGCCTGTACTGGGAAATTTTAAGTCACGTATCATTTATCATAATAAGAAATGAGGAGTAAGTGGATAAGAGAGATAATACATGCTAACACAAATCTGAAGAAAGCTATATTATAGACTGGAGGACACAGAATATTATCAGAGATAAAGAGAATTGCCTCAACAAAGGGGTCAGTTCTTTAAAATCAAACATTTAGGGAATGAGTGATGCCAATTTTTTATTATCTGTTCCTAAAAACAGAAGCAGACAGAACTTGTAATTCATCCTACGAAGACAATGCTGCCCTAGTACCAAAACCAAAGACATTATAAGAAAGGAAAACAACAGACCAATATCTGTAATGAAACTCCTCAACAAAATGTCTGCTAATGACTAATCCGACATGGTAGAGGAAAACCCAAGTGTACGCCACGGTCTTGTAAGATTCACCTCATAACATATTCAAAATTTGAAAACCAATAAATACATTCCATTCTATCTAAAAACAAAAGACAAAAAGGCCTGCTTTTTTAGATTCATGTCTTCTGTTTCAAGTCACATACAGTTGGGTAGATAAACTCAGCCTTGGGGGACATCATATCTAGCGTGTTCTATACTTTGAGGTTCATGTTCTGGGAAAGGATAGTAAGACAAGGCAGGTGGAATGAAATACAGTGTTCCATTTGGTCTCTGGTTTCAGTCACACTGGCCATTCACCAAGTGTCTGATCCCTGCTGGCACTCTGCCTCTGGGGAATCCCACTAGTGGAGTCCCCTTCAGTAACCTCCCTGTGTCCAAGCCATTTCCAAGTACACAGGAGTCACTCTGCTACTTCTGAATAAATGGACCAAAAGACTCTCCCAGAAGCTACTCGGTTTTCATCACCAGGAAGGATTACGTAAGACCAGAGCTTACAGAAGGGCAGAGGGAGATTTGCTGTGGCTTACTGTCTGACGGTTAATCTTCATTCCCAGTTTGGTCATATTTGGAGCCATTCAAGATTTACACCTCTCAGAACGTCTCTGAGGTCATTCCCAGAAAGGTTCAACTGAGGAAGGAAAACCCACCCTGAATGTAACTAGCACAAAACCAGGGGCTTAAGCCCCTGAAAGAATAAAAAAGACGGGATGATAAATCCAGAGAAGCACCACCTTTCTCTGCTTCCTGATCCTCCAAGACCTGAGCAGTTCCAGTCAGATGCTTCTGCTGCTGTGAGCTCCACCATGTCTTTCCCACCATTATGGATTCCAGCCTCTGAAACATGAGCCAAAATAAATCCTCCATCTCTTAAGCTGTGCCTCTCCTCATGTATTTTTCCACACCAATGAGAAACTTATCTAACACACACTGTTTCAGAAATTTCATTCCATAGCCATTTGGCTCTGACAGAGTGAAAGAGAGAGAAAGCATCATAGCAGACAAGCAGACAGAGGAAATCTGATCACCTCCTAACGACTGCCCAGAAAGCAGAGAGACAAGAGAGGGGTCCCAAAGAACAGAGCCACTTCTGGCAGCACTCAGCCAGTAACCCAGTTCCTTCAACAAGCCCTGCCCCCTCACACACACACACTTGATGGTTCATTCAGCTATGGATGGATAATGAGTTAACCTCTAACCGTCCCACCACCTGATGGTCCATTCAGCTATAAATGTATAATGGGTTAACCCACTGATAAAGAGATTCTCGTGTCCCACCAGCTAAGTAAGTCCCTAATGCATGAGCTCCTGGGGGACTTTTAGAGTCAAACTGTAAGACCTTTCTGCAGCTTCTAACCAGCCCAATCATTGTACGCATATGTTTTCTCTTGAGAGTTAACTCTACCTCATTTATTTCCTGCGTATCCCTTTTTCCTTTTGTTTTGGTTTTTTCCTCCAGCCAAGAGATTGTTTTGTAATGAGTAGGCATTAAGTAGAGGCAGGCATCGGCCTTCACCTTGTCCTGCCTCCTTGGTGTTCCCACAAGGACATGGGCTCTGAAAAGTAAAGCTAAAGAAACTTTTATTCTGTTTTGCATCGTGCTGTATCACCCCCACACACACATACACACAGCTCCCACATCGATAGGCACAGAATAGCATTCAAGCAGAATGAGTGGTGCAGGAGGAGAATGTGGAGCAGGGGGAAGTGAGGGCTAAACTTCCTAATCATGCAAAAGCTGCCAATACCAAATAAAAACGCTTAAGTCTGGCACTGATCAAATGGATCCAGGGCTGAGGAGGTAGCTCAGACCACAGAAGGCTTGTCTTACAAGCATGGGGATCAAGACTGATCCCCTGAATCTATTCAAAAAAAAGACTGGTGCTCCATACTTGTAACCCCAGTGAGTGAAAACTAGAGATATATGGGCCCCTGGGGCCCGCTGACAAACTTGCCTGCTTGATGGGTTCCAGGCCAGTAAAAGACACTCACTGCCAAACCCCTGAAAAAATAAGGTGCCAGGGAGATGACTCAACAGCTAAGAGCACCTGATGCTTTTGCAAAGGACCTATGTTCCATTCCCAGCACCCACATGGCAGCTCACAACTGTCTATAACTCCAGTTCCAGAAGATCAGAGTTCCTCCTCTGGCATTTGTGAATACTGCACATGTGATCACATGTATGATTCACACATACATTCACGTAGGCAAAATGTTAGCACACATACATATATATTTTTTAAAGTGGATAGCACCTGAAGAATGATACCCAAAGTTGGTACACACACACACACACACACACACACACACAGAGAGAGAGAGAGAGAGAGAGAGAGAGAGAGAGTCAAGAGAGCATGCATTCTTGCACTATACATATACCAAAACATAAACAAAAGACCAAAAGGAAATATTTTCCAAGTACACAGGCAGCTAGCCCACAAGGGTAAGAGGCTACTTGCTCAAGGATACTTGCCTGACCCACGTCTGGTTCAGGGACTGACATCAGCTCCATTGATAAGCCTCTGTAATCAGTATTTTCTTTGTTGCAAAACTCATCTCTTCTATATTTAAATGCTACAGTTGCCCTGGCAGAGACACACCTTCAATTCTGTATAGCCCCCATCTTCCTGACTGCAAGCTGTCTGCTGGCCCCTCATGAACTCTCTCACTTGGAGAGCTGGTGTCTACCATTTATTTTGATTGAAAGTTAAAAATCTCAGGTTTGAGGGGCTGGAGGGAAGATTCCGCTGGTAAAGCACTTAAGAACCTGAGTTCTATCTCTAGAACCCAGATGAAAAACCAGGAATGGTGGGCCACATGTAATCCCAGCACTGGGAGGCAGAGACAGGTGATTCCTGAATTCTAGGTGGGGCATTCAGGCGGTAAAGCTAACCTGGCATACTTAATAAAGTTCCGGACCAATGAGAGACCCTATCTTGAGCAAAACTGTGTAAAGCTCCTGAGAAAGACATCCTGTGGCATACACACACATACACGAACACACTCATATACATTCAGACATAGAAAATTGGAATATTTTATACTCACATAATTGAACCAAGCCCGTAAGTTTTTAACAACAGATAAGACATGATTTTGCCAAGTCATTTGCTTACTTTGGGATTTTTTTTTTAAATTTCTCCCCCTTTGAGTGGATGCCTGAGTTGATCAGAGTTCACTTCGAATTTTTATGTTCCTGAAAGAGATAGAAGTTATAAAATCCTGATAATGTTATGTGAGAGAGAAAAAAAAAAAGACACATAGAGAACAACCTTGGGTCCTTGCTGGCGTTTCCTGGCATGCCTTCCCCACCACGGTGGACCACAGCCTTGAACCATAAGCTAAAATGACCCCATCCTTCCTTACTTTGCTTTTGTCAAGTATTATGTCACAGTAACCAAAAAAAGTGACCAATACACAATCCAACTGTCCACTCAACTTCTCCCAGAGGCTTGCCTTCCCTACCCTCAAGCAAGCGAAGGTGGCAAACACCTGTTGAACAGTCTTTCACCGACCAGGGACCACACACATTCTCTAGGGATGAAACATCAGCTATCAGTCCCACCAGGTGATGGGTGTAAGCCTCTGACAGGAACCTATGACGGTTGGCAACTTGACAGGATCTAGAATCACCCAAGAGACAGACCTTCAACTGAGCACAGCTGGTCTACTGTGCTTTCCAAGCAGTGATTCTGACCTCTTCTGTATGTGACCGTCTCCTCCCTACAGTCTTTTCCACTCTGGGAGCCAGTGGAGAAGTTGACACTTAATGTTTAGTAAGTTGTTCTAGAGTAATTAGGAGTGATACAGATACATTCGATCTGCCTGGAATCAATGCTACAGTCACAGTTCTTTGGTTTTTTGGTTTTTTGGTTTTTTTCTTTTTTTGGTTTTTCGAGACTGGGTTTCTCTATGTAGCCTTGGCTGTCCTGAACTCACTGTGTAAACCAGGCTGGCCTCAGACTCACAGCAGTGATCTGCCTGCCTCTGCTTCCCTGAGCGCTGGGACTAAAGTCCTGCACCACCACAACCAGTCACTGCGGTCACAATTAACACAACAGATATGAGAACGTACTCTAAACTGTACCACAGGGGTAGAAAACGAAATAATTCTGCTTGGTAGAATTTAGGAAGTTACTATGGAGGAGGTGACAGCAGAGGTAGGTCTCAGTCGCCGGCCGAGTGGGGTGTCTTTGGAGTGGGGTGATTCAGACACCAGAGGCAGCAAAGAAACCACAGCTTGAAGTAAATTAGTCAGATGCAGCTACCGTGTAAGTGACTGGGTGATGGTGGGCCATTCGGGAAGGCTCTGGAACACTTTGTCTACCATAGCTTGTTATGGCTGCTTTTGCACCCATCTGCAAAGCCAACATTCCTCTAAGAGGCAGTCCTTATCAGCCTTCTCAGCATAGACTCATCCTCTGTCTCAGGGTCAGGCACCATGTCTAATCTTTAAAAAATAATCCAACACAGCACTGTCCAGAGCCTCCCTTGAAGAGGTGCCCTTCGATGTCACAGTTGAGGGCTTCATTTAAGCAACTGCCGAATATCACAGGACCCGTCAAACAGCTGGAAACTTTGCTCACCCCCTGTTACCACAGGAGTTGGTTAATGGTTAGTTTCTAATGGCTGCCTCATGCTGCCCAGTGGGAGGTTCTCTGTGACTCAGAGCTCTAATGACATTCCAGGAGGTCATTGAAGAGACATTCCCCACACCCCAACTCCAACATGACCCTAGGCATGCAGGCCAGCAAGCAAGGGGAAAGAGAGCCTCCCTCCTTGCCTCTCTTCCTCCCTCCCTCACCTCCTTTCCAATCAATCTTTTGGGGGAAATGAACCAGAGTCCTATTGCCAAAATAGAGTATTAGGAACAGGAAAAAATAAATTCTGCTAAGCCCATTGTTTAAAAACAGATGCCATTTTCTGAGACTGATGGAAACACCCAAATGGCTGTGCAGAAAGGGATATTTCAGTCCTTCTAAATTTTTAATAGTTTGAAATGCAAATATCACATGTATATGCATGCATTTGAGACAGTTCAACATTAAGCTAGAATTATCATTATTTTTAAAAGAAGGCATATCAGAATGTTAAATGCGGGCTGGGGATGCAGCATAGCTTAGAATACTTGCCTTCTGTACACAGCCCTGGATTTGATCCCCAGCATTACACGACCTTGGTAAAATGGAGCGGGGGGAGGGGCAAGAAGATCAGAAGTTCAAGGTCACCCTTGTTACACAGTGAGGCTGGGGGCCAGCTGAGATTATATAAGACTGTCTCAAAAGAGAGGGAGAGAGAAAATGAAAAAGAAGTGGTGGCTGTTCACATATACATGAATACAAAATTCAAATACACATAAACACGCGTTTTATAGTAGTGTATATGTCTTTAGTTAAAGGGGAAAGTACTTCAGAATAAAAGCAGTAGGGGCTGGGCAGGTGAGTCAGTGGGTAAAGTGCTTGCTGCACAGAATGAGGACCTGAGTTCAGATTCCCAACATCCACATCCAAACCTGGTGTGGCAGTGCGCCCCCAGCTTTGGAGGTGGCGGAGGTGGATCCTTTGGGGCTTGCTGGAGAGCCAGTCTAGCTCCAGGTTCAGAGAGAGACCCTGCCCCAAAGACTCAGCTGGAGAACAACTGAGGAAGACACCCATGTGCACGTGGACCACACACGGCAGAAATAAGGAAATTTAAAACTGTTTAAGAATGCACGATTTATTGGCCACCCTCTTATTACCACCCGGGGCACATTAGTGCTCACTAATAGCAGTAGTAACAGAAGTGAATTACTGATTGCTAATGACAGGCTGCACTGAGAGCTGGGCACACTGGCTCCTCTAATGCAAACAGCCCTGGAACAGGAGTTTTGCTATTCACTTCTTTTGAACGCCGAGGACTTTTTCTGAACAGGCCTGCCTTGGATCTCACAGCTAGTCAGGCCTCGGGTTCCAGTCTATCTGAGTTAGGAAACTGATTTTAGCTGTAGTGTCTCCTGGAATGGTGTCTGTGTGTCCACTCCTTCAAACCTGTCCTCAATCTCTTCGTAAAAACTCTATGCTAAGCACTCGGGGGACAACAATGTTCTCTGCCCTCAGTAAACCTTTGGTCTGCAGGTCAATAAGCAACATTATCTTTTGAATTGCCATGTAGATAACAATTTTATTCAAACTGGAGTTCACACAAATGTCCCTCAGAGTACAAGTGATTAAAACAAACTGGCACATACTTATTGAACACTTCCTACTCACCAGCTTAAAAACTAAACTACAACTGTATGCAACAACTTGGATGGGTCTCAAAAAGAAGACTGTTCTTCCTTTCTTCTCTTAAGATGCCATACTGTGTGATGCCATTTAGGTCAACATTGTAGAGCTGGGGAAGCAAAATTTTGACTGTCAGGAGCTTGGGACAGGAGGAGCAGTGGCTGGGAAGAACCATGAGTGAGTCTTACAGGGATACAGAAGCTCGGGGCTTTGGTCTGGAAGTTGCCACAAACATCTATATGTAGCAAAGTTGCATAGAATTACACATGTATACACCATAAAACATATACATCATATACATATACATATATACATACATCATATACATATACTTCATATACATCACATACATAGACATATACAACAAGGTCAGTCTCCTAGTTGCAGGATATCTGTCACCTTCTTCTGGCCTCTATGGTTACTGCATGTATGCGTTACACATGTAGACAAGCAAGCACACACACACACACACACATACAGATAATTAAAAGTAAACAAGCTAAAACTGTATTTTAAATTAATAATAATTGTACTTGTATTTTTACTAATGTGAGACCATTTAGACGTGTCAATGGCTGCAACTTCTCAGCTAAGGCTGTTGCCCTGAAAAAGCCAAGATTTCATCAGCATTTGGCAGAAGTCAAGTGAGAGGATCATACATAGCTGATGTCTGCAATTAACTTGCTACTGTCTTACTAGACAGTCAAGTAGCAGTCCCTAAGCACAGATTGTTTTCCTCTCAACGATGAGAATGAAATCTGGGTCTCGCACACATGCTAGGCAGGTGTTCTACCACACAGCTTCACTGCCACCCTGGGGGGTCGTAGACATTTGGGTCTGGTTTGGGGGTTTTGCTGGTGGTGATAGTTTTGTTTTTTGCTGTTTGTTTGAGATCGCATCTCACTGTGTAGTACTGCTTGGCTTAAACTCTTTGTAGACCCGGCTGGCCTTGAACTCACGGAGACCTTGCCCCTGACTCTGCAACTAGAAAGAGCCAGGATTAAAGGCATGCACCTTGCCAGCCCTTGTGTTTTTAGGAACAAGTATCATTTCATTACCTTAACTCAGGCTGGCCTTGAATTTGGCATTTAGCCCAGGCTGGCCTCAAATGCTCAATCCACTCATCTCTGCCTCAGGAATTCTGGATTAAAGGTATATACCATTATATATATACAGGTAGAGTTTGTCTCTGTCCATTTGTTGCTTAAAGTATAACACTTTCATTAAGCAAACCTTCTCTAAATTATGCCTCAGTTATACGTCTGACCCATGCGTACAAATAAATTGCATCCCTTCCACTCCTGTGCTATTTCTTTTTGAAGAGTCAGTCATTCGTTTGTTTGTTTGTTTGTCTAACTATCCAGCCATGGATAGCCTGGAACTTGCTAGGTGGTACAGGCTGGCTTTTAATTTACAGAGATCTGCCAACCTCTGCCTCCCAAGCACTGGGATTATAGATTTGCACCACCACACTTGCCCATCCATTTGTTAGGTTATTTAAATGACATGCCACCCACAATCCTGATCCAAAGGCCAAAGCTGCAGAAAGCAAAGGTACCATTTGCCTGGTGGTGGTCTCTAAGTGACCAAAGACTTCTCTTGCTTTGGTCCCGTTCTTACTCTCTAGGCAGCTGTTTGGTAGCTCGCTGGGTCGAGAAACCACACTTCATTTGTTGTTGTTGTTTTGTTTTGTTTTGTTTGTTGAGACAGGATTTCTCTGTGTAGTGTTGGCTTGGGATCACAGGTGTGCACCGCCGTGCCCACCTGTAACTTCATTTCTTAAAAGGTCAGGATCCTCCCATGTACCATAAAGAAAATATTTTCCTGTACACTGATATAATCCCTCCATTCAAAACACAAGACCTAAAACAAAGGCTTCTCTCACCATCCAAGGACACTGTAAGGGACTGCATGCAGAATGAGAAGACTGTGTGGCTGCTGTATTCAAAGATGAGCTCATGGGAAAATTCCCAGAGACCAGCACTTGGGTGACCCTGTACAAGCAGAGCCCAGCTGATCTGAGTCACTGATCATCCATCACAAGGCATAGGATGCGGTTCCTGCGAGCGATCATCAGCCACTTCCTGTCCCTGTCCGTAGCAAATCCAGGAAGGCTTGGCTGAGTCATGCGGCTGGCCGGATCAACTGCTTCTTGCCACCCCTCTCAATACTCCTTTGCTGAGTCATAGGCATGCTATGCAGAGAAATCAGGAGCAGCAAGACACGCTGGTCCACAGGGCACTGAAAGGTGGAACTTCCGGAATCCAGATCGGTCTTGTTGGTGTAACAGAGGATGCAGAGAAGAGGGTGGTGACAGTGAGTCCTATGACTAGCTTGAAGGACCCAGCTGAAAGGTTAGGAGGCCCTAGGCAAGAAAAACCAGGCACCAGCCTCGTGGAGGAAATGAACCCAGAAAGACTAATGACAGATCTCCAAAGGCTCTTAAACACATCTCGAAGTGCAGAACGGGATAGAATTCTGTTTGCTTCTACCTATGGATTGTATGCTCTAATTATGAATGCAGGCACCATTCTTTGGCAGCATCTAGGACTGTTGCTAACAAGATCCTAACATGGTCTGCTCACATTATGTTTATGACCTTAAAATGCCACTCACCCTCTGCTTTGCCTTGAAATTACAGTTATCATTAGAACTTGCTGCATCTTTGTATTTAATGACGTACTCACATAGCACCATTTTCTTACCTGCAAATGACTGTGCGTGTATTTGGGATCATTAATTTTTTCAACAAATGTCCTTTCCCTCTTAATACAGCATGTAATCTATTACATTATATACGTTTTCCCTTTTCTTTTGTATGTGTATGTGCATGCCTTTGTGGATGCATGTATGTGAACACCCCAGCTTTGTAAAATATGGGTTCTAGGGATCAAGCTTGGGTCCTCATGCTTGCAGTGCAAGCACGCTCCTGGCTAAGCTCGCTCCCCGTTCCTATGTTATGTGTTTTCAGTCCAGATCAATTGCAGCATTGGCTCTTTTTACAACTGTGAGGAAGGACCTAGCCCCAACTTCTTCCCCCGGGCTGCTAAATGTCATCTCCCATTTCTGTCTCTTCACATCATCACAAAATTTCTCGTTTTCGTTTTTTTTCCAATGATTTGTTTCTAATTTTCCTCTGTGGAGAGGTCGGCAGAAAACATGTAGTTCTCTGCTTCTGCCATATGCATTTTGGGGACTGGACTCATGTTGTCAGGCTTGGAGGCAGGTGGGTGCTTTTATCCTCTAAAAATCTTTATTTCTTATTCTGTATGTGTTGTATGTATATTTGCACATGTATATTTCAGTGCACACCATGTATAACCGAAGAGTGAAAGGCAGACACTGAGTGTCCTGTTCTCTCTTCCACCTTATTCCATTACAGCCCATCTCTAACTTAACCTGAAACTAGATTGGCTGCCTATAAACCCCGACCATGCTTCTGTCTTCCCTCCACCCCCCATGTGGGGTTACACACATACATGCAAGTGTCGATGCTCACCCTTTCCTTTCATGATGTTTGAAAGACACAAGCCATACTGGGTTAAGGCCCAACTTAATTCTTCAATGCATTTACCTTTACAAAGACCTCATCTCCAAATAAGGTCACCGTTGGGTTTGATTCCAAAGCATTCCCCATAGGCTCATCTTTTGAACCCTTGTTTTCCAGCGGTCTGCAGTGTATTACAAAGCCATGCAACCTTTAGTAGGTGGGAACTGGCAGGTGGACATAAGTCCCAAGAGCAGGCCTTTGAGGGTTATAGTGCTGTAATTCTGACCCAGCTCTTCCTCTGCTTGCCTGTCTACTGCCCTGCGAACAAACCTCTACCCTTGCTCTCTCCACCACGCATGGAACCTATGTGTCTTGCCTTCCACCAAGATAGGCTGAAATCCCTTTGAAGGTGTGAAACAAAATAAACTTTTCCCCCATTGTTTCTGTTAGTTACTGTTATCACAATGACATGAAAGTTACTCATTTAGCCAGTCAGTGATGGCACATGCCTTTTATCCCAGCACTCGAAAGGCAGAGGTGAGTGAATCTCTGTGAGTTTGAGGCCAGCCTGAAATATGTGTGTGTGTGTGTGTATGTGTGTGTGTGTGTGTGTGTGTGTGTGTGTGTGTGTGTGTGTGTATGTATATGGTTAGGGTTAGGGTGTGTGTGTATGTGTATGTATATTATGTTACTCATACGATGACTTTTCCAAGTTCTGACAGTTTGGTTTCCTATGCATATTTTGAAAGAGGAAGCAATTCATCCCATAATGTACTCTAATCTGTTCTCCATAATTTCTTTATGAGCAGCCTCATGCTCTAAGTGGCTGATAGAATTGAGAATTGCCTGTATCCTGTGTCCAGATTGGAAATGCTTTATAAATTGCAAAAGGCCTCATAGTGATGCTCCAACATTATAGAGAAATTTTGGGTGATTCTCCAGGTAGCCAGCTATCTGTCAGTTCTCTAGTTTGGAGAATTGAAGCTGCTTCCCTGCCCTTCCTGCATACTCTGATAATATTTACTGCTTCTCAAGTCTCTAATAGGGTTGAAGACTAAATAGTTATAGTCTCACATTCAGCTTAAGTTGTTTAGGATTTAAGAGGATGTTTTTAGATCTAGAAGAATTTTTAGGTTGTCAAATACAAGTTGTGCTAAAAAATGATTTAGGTTCAGTACTCTGAACTCATCTAGATAGTAGAATACTTTCTCCTAAGTTGCCAAATCCAAATGTACTGGACATTGTGAATGTAATTATTACATGATAGCTTTCATTTATTTCATATTTGTTCTTATTGTATGTTAGTTTATTATTGTAAGAGAAAGAGCCTTTTTTATTTAGACAAAAAGGGGAATAGTTGGGGGTTGGTCTGGTGCTATGTATTATAATGCTAATTACTGACCCTCAAGATCTGGTTGCAGTCAAGATGAGTATTCTTCATGTACACCAGTCTTTGGTGTGTAAACCTTGCTTTATCTAATTTAAAGTTGATTGATTAATAAAGTTGCTGAATCTTGTAACTGGGCAAAAGAAAAGTAGGGAGTTCTGAGGCCCCCAGGCTTGGGGTCTCAGGGGGACCATGAGGCCAGGAGTGGGAGAAGAAGAGAGAAGAAGCAGAAGATATAGCAGGAGAAAAGGAAGCCAGAAAGAAGAAAGTCACCATGAGGAGCCTGGATGATGAGCGTATGGCCATGAGGGCTGGCCTGATAGAACAGAAGCAGCCCAGACAGGAACGATTAAGGGAAATAAAATAGGGTGTGTAGCTGGGAAATAGCAAAATAGTTTAAAGGGTAGATACCAGCCCAGTTACTGCGTTTTAAAGCTTTTATAAATCCAAGAGGTCTCTGCCTCAATTATTTGGAAACTAGCTGGGGTAGAGACACCCTCTAGAGTCTAATATACCATTCCACAACATCATACTTGTCAATTATATGGTGGCTGGGGCACTTCAGATAGGAGAGAATGAGTCCCCAGAGCATGATGTTCCCAGAAGCCTGTGAGGTCAGATGGGAACACACAGGTTTTCAACACGGGAAACCAGGCCTTGGCCGCAGAAGAGGTTCAGGGAAAACTTCTGGTCTCCGTTTTAAGAATTATCTTTGGTTGGCAGCTGCTCAGTTTGTCTTTCCATTGCATGTGTGTGTTGGCGTGGTACATGTACTTGTGTTTGTGTGCATATGCCTGGGGTAGCCAGAGAACAACTTTAGGTGCCTGTGGTGGTTTCAATAAGGGTGGCCCCATAGGCTCTTATATTTGATTACTTGGTCATCAAGTAGCAGTACTACAGGAGAGGAATTAGGGGGTGTGGCCTTGCCAGAGGAAGTGTGTCACGGGGGGTAGGCTCTGGAGTTTCAAAAGCTGCCCACCAATCCAACGGCAGAACTCTGTGCTATTCCTCCAGCATCATGTCCTGCCGGCATGAGTCCATACTTCCTGTCACGATGATAATGGATGGACTAAACCTCTGAACTGTAAGTAAGCCCTAATTAAGTGCTTTCTTTTATAAGAGTTGCCTTGGTCATGATGTCTCTTTACAGCAATAGAATGCTGACTAAGACAGTGTCATTCCTCGGGAACTGTCCAACTTATTTTTTTATTTAATACTTATTTATTTATTTATTTATTTATTTATTTATTTATTTATTTATTTATTT
>NW_026596149.1:16771008-16805107 GCF_907164565.1 Psammomys obesus
TTTATTTATTTATTTATTTATTTATTTATTTATTTATTTATTTATTTTATGTGTATGAGTGCTCTGTCTGCATGTACACCTGCATGCCAGAAGAGGCATCATTTTACATTGTAGATGATTGTGAGCTCCCATGTGGTTGCCAGGAATTGAACTCAGGACCTCAGCGCTTTTACCTGCTGAGCCATCTCTCCAGGCCCCGACTTGTTTTTGACGTAGGGTGTCTCACCGGCCTGGAGCTCACTCAGTAGGCAAGGCTGGCTGGCCAGAGAGCCTCGGGATCTTCCTGTCTCCACCTCCTAGTACTGGGATTACAAGTAGGCGTCACCTTTGTAAATGGGCACTGGCAATGAATCTCAGATTCTCCGGCGTGTGCTGCAAGCACTTTATCAACCAAGGTACCTTTCTATCCCTTATTATTACAGCCATTATAGTCACCTATAACTTACATATATGGTGGCAGGTAGAGGGACACTGTAAATCCAGTGGTGGTCCCAAAAAGAAGAAAAGAGTACAATCCTTTCTTCCCTTACTACACTGAAGACATGAATACATTAAGAAGATGAAAACATTTTCTTGTTCCGTATTTTACCGAGACTCTGTCTGATCAAACTTGACCTCAGGCCTAGTCTCCAGATCTGAAATCTAGTCTTCTCCGTATGACCTGCTGCTCACTAAAGAGCTGATATGAAATCTTTCCACACAGCCACCGGCACACACAGGATAAGAAACAAGTCAGGTGGAAACGAGCCCGAGCACAGAACTCTGGAGCCCAAGCAGGCCTATTTCAATGTCCTGGCTGCAATCCATAAATGTGACATGTTCTTCAGGGTTCAATTAACCTCAGTGTTCCAACAGAATAATGAGCCGATTAGAATGACAGCCTCCACCAGAGAGCCAGAGGAAGGGACGGGGGAGACTAATTTCTGCAGGTCTCGAAGTGACATGAAGAACATGTATCATCTCAACACCTGCCTCCGCTGGCCAGCTGCCAAATCAGATCAGCTGTAGCTGCCCAGTCCACACATTGAGGGCTCTTTGTGCCTCTTCACAGTGCACTGACCTCTGGTACTCTTGGCTTCCTATCTGTCTCCTCTGCTGGGTCACAACCTATATGAGGGCACAGGCTCTTGTCTATGTTGCATTCTCCCTTCTACAGATTCCCACCTGTTGTAGAGACTAGTACATAAATCCTAAACAAACAAATGAATGAACTCCTCCCCTGCCTCCACACCCACCTCTGTGATATTTCCCTTTTATGCTCCTTCCTCCCCCTTAAACTTGCCATAGTTCGCTTGAACTTAACTTTCAGCATATACATGGATGTGGGAGCAGAGAGCACACAACACCCATAGGTGACCCCAACAAGCGACAGTCCCTCCCCACCCACTAGAGAAGGCCCTGGGGCTATTTGGAGTAATAGTATTCCAGCAACCTTTACTGATCATTCTTTTTTTTTTTTTTAATTAAAGGTTTTATATTCACTGAGTCATTTACTGTGAACAATAGGCTTATTTAGAGACGCTGGGCTTAGACGTTGAACATCTTGTTCAAGGTCACATAGTTAGAGGGGACTGGACCAGGAATGGAGCTCAAATACATCTGAATGAAATATTGTGTTTAAACAGCTCACTGTCCTATCTGTTGGAAAAGGCTTTGAATGAACTCTTGGCTTCCCGGTCCTTCTTCAAGCACTGTGACCATGCTGTCCACCCTGCTATTTAGCAGCCACATCTGAAGTCTGACTCTTGCCTCTTGGCTCCCAGGCTCTCAGAAAGCTGCCCTCGGAGTCTTTCAGTGGCTGAAGGGACAGAGTCCAAGCTCTCTGCCAACCACCGACCATGCAACACACAAGGAAATAAACTAACATTTAAATGCATTTTCAGCCTTCCACCTCGCCTTATCTAAGATGCAAGAGACAAAACTGACCCTTGGTTTGGATGGCTCCAAAGTTTCATTGGCACTGATGTTTCTAGAAGAACCCAAACACATTTTCTCTTGGCACTTGAAACTAGGTTCCAGATGGGAGAAGTGGATGAATACTAATTACTCTCAGCCAAGGACGTTTGAAGATCATCTCCCAGCCTCTACCCCCACCCCCGCCAAACCCCACAATCTCAATCATCTGTTTCTGAATTCAGCTCTCTCTGAGCCTAGAAAATAGCTAGTAGAGGGCAAAATTGATAAGATTTCTTTTCTACTTTTCATTTATCCGACAATTACTTGTTGGATGTTTACTCTCCCAGGCTAGATGCTCTGGAGTGATGGACCACAGATGGCAAAGCTTCTCCCTCGAGGTGTTCACGCCTAGGGAGAGAGTGGGAAAGGATGGAATGCTTTTACCAATGATGGCACAACCACAACACTGAGACTCTTACAAGACATTCGAGCAAAAGGTTCGTTGGGGATTGGCCTGATACTTGTCTTTTGATGCTAATTACTGGCCCTCAGGATCCAGTTACTGCCCTATCTTTGTTGTGGAAACCTGCTAAGACATTATTCCTGATTGCTTAATTAAGAGGCCTAAAAGCTGGGCAAGGCAGAACAGGGTAGGTGTGTCTAAGGCTCCTGGGCTTTGGGAACAGGAGAATCACAGGAAACCAACAGAGCGATGGGAAGAAAGGAGGAAGGAGGTCTCCATGATGGGTTAGCATGGAAAAGGAACCACATGGCCTGGGAAGAAGAAATACAAGGATGGCGTGGATGGAGAAAACATCAAGATGAAAAATATAAGCAAGTATTTATAAGATTATGGATGGAAGGCAGCCCAGATAGAAATGGTTAAGGTGGATGGCATGGGATTCAGGCTGGGAGGTTATTGAGGTAGCATAGGTGGAAATATCTGCCTGGCCTAAGGTAAATAAGGCAATTATAAAATCTAACAGATGTCTGTGTCTTATTAATTGTGGTAGAGGGTTAAACAACACCTACATAATAACAGTTAGGGCTAAAAATAAACATTATTACCCCCACATCATTTTATTTTCAACAATGGGTTCAATAAACATGCTCATGGTGTCTAATGTAGGTGTGAGGTTGGGAAGACTCTCTGAGTGCCATGACAGTAGATGTATCAGGACCACATGGGCAGAGAGGAAATGGGGATGCTTTTCAGACATGAGAACACCAACTACAAAGATGTTACAAGTAATGACAAGAACGGGGGGGGGGGTACAAGAAAATCCACACAGGCCAGAAATGGCAACATATGCTTATAACCCCAGCACTTGGAAAGCAGAGGGAGAAGCAGAGACATAAATTCAGAAGCCAGACTGGTCCACATAGTGAGAGCCCCTCTCAAGAAGAAAGAAAGAACAAGGAGGTGAGGAAGAAAGATAGGAAGGAAAGAAAGAAACAAACAAACAAAGAAGGTAGAAACAAAGAAAGAGAGGAAAAGAGAAGAAAAAAGGGAGGGAAGGGGGAAAGTAAGGAAGAGAAAGTCGCTATGCCTGGAGGAGCTCATTGTGAGTTGAGGCTGGAGAGGCAGGTGAGGGCTGGACTCAGCTTAGAAGTTTTATCAAGAAACTCAAGCATAACAGGAACAAGGGCTTTAAACACCGAGATGACACTATCAGCTATCTCAAAAGCATACCTCCAAGTTTCATACAAGTATTTAAGAGCTAACTGTACCTTTCATGTGAAATGGGAAGTAGGCAATTGCCTCCACCTACTGAGAAGCAACTTATCACACTTGATAACGTCAGAGAAACAGGACAGGATTCTTGTTCCATATTTTGAAATCTCTTAACATCTATATAATTTTTAATTTTTTTTTTTATTCCGAAGACCAAAAAGGAAAGCTGTGAAACAGAGAACTGAATCTTGAAGATTTGAGGAGGACATCTATCTGCCCTTCAGGGCCTCGGCCAGGTTTGCTTTTTATTTGAAACCATAACCCAGGCTTCCTGAAATAGACTTATCACTGCAATCTTCTGTAATCTCATCGGACCTTCCTGATGTCTCCCTTAGCCTGATGTGCCCTGAACAGTCTCGAGATTCCAAGAATTCAGCAAACTGTGACAAAACAGAACCTCATACAGCCCTCACCATATTCTCAGGACAAACACGGCAGTATCCTGTCAGTAAGTAGAACCACTCTGTTTTATTGGATATGTGATTCATAAGATGAAGATGGGAATAGAATGGAACCTATCCGCTATCGCAAGATTTACCCCAACCGTAACTATCATAGCTACCAGAATACAGACTTGTCTCAAACCCAGCTTGTTATGTAAATACTCTTCTTCTCATTAAAATAATCCATAAACAAATACAATGCATTTAAAGTGTTCTTTAAGATGAAAACAATTGCCAGGTGGTGGTGGTAGTGCTCTGCTTTATTCCTAGCATTTGGGAGGCAGAGGAGGGTGGATCTCTAAGTTTGAGGCCAGCCTGAGCTATAGAGAGTTGCAGGACAGCCAGGGCTACACAGAGAAACTCTATCTAAAAAAAAAAAAAAAAAAAAAAAAACAGTTTTAAAAATAAAAATAAAAACAATTGTTAGGGGCAGGGGAGATGTCCCAGTCAGTAAAAAGCTTGACTTGCAAGCATAAGGACTCAAGTTCAACACCTAGAACCCACTTTTAAGAAGACAGGTAAGATAGCACATACTATAAGTCTCAGCATCTGCTTTAATACCCTGCTGGGTAGAGTCTTTCAGAGGCCCTCTGTGGTAGATGCCTGTCCTGTTCCCTGTTTTCCTCCTCTTCAGATGTCCATCCAGTTTGCTTTCTGAGTGAGGATTGACATCTTACTCAGGGTCCTCCTCCTTTCTTAGCTTCTTTAGGTGAACACAGTTTAGTGTGTTTATCCTATATTATATGTCTAATATTAACATATAAGTGAGTATATACCATGTGTGTCTTTCTGGTTCTGATATACCTCACTCAGGATGATCTTTTCTAGTTCCCACCATTTGCCTGCAAATTTCATGATTTCCTCGTTTTTAATTGCTGAGTAGTATTCCCTTGTATAAATGTGCCACAATTTCTGTATCCGTTCCTCAACTGAGGGACATCTGGTTGTTTCCAGATTCTGGCTATTACAAATAAAGCTGCTACAAACATGGTTGAACAAATGTCCTTGTTGTATACTTGACCATATTTTGAATATATACGTAGGAGTGGTATAACTGGATCTTGAGGTAGCACTATCCCTAATTGTCTGAAAAAGCACCAGATTGATTTCCAAAGTGGTTGTAACTGGGCAGAGTGAAGGGAATCTTATGAAAGCAGGGGAGACAGAAAGACCTGGAGGGAACAGGAACTCCAAAAGGAGAGCAACAAAACCAAAAAGTCTGGGCACAGGGATCTTTTATTAGACTAATAATCCAACCAAGGTCCATTCATGGAGATGACCTAGAACTCCTGCACAGATGTAGCCCATGCCAGCTCAGTGTCCAAGTGGGTACCCTAGTAGGGCGAACAGGGACTGTCTCTGACATGAACTAAGTGGCTGGCTCTCTGATCACCTCCCCCTGATGGAGCAGCCTTACCAGGCCACAGAGGAAGACAATGCAGACAGTCCTGATGAGACCTGATAAGCAAGGGTCAGATGGGGGAGGAGGATGTCCCCTATCAGTGGACTTGGAGAGGGGCATGGGAGGAGAAGAAGGAAGGAGGGAGGGACTGGGAGAGGATGAAGGAAGTGGCTACAGCTGGGATACAAAGTGAATAAATTGTAATTTAAAAAAAAAAAAGATGGCACATACTTATAATCCCTACACTGGGAAGCAGAAAGGGAAAAATCCCTGGGGCCCATTGCCCAACCAACCTGTCTACTGCATAAGCTCCAAGCCAACGAGAGACCCTGTCTTAAAAAACAACGTTGTCCTCTGGCTTCCACATACATGTGAATACAAACCTGCACACACTCATACACACTCCAAAAAAAAAAAAAAAAAAAAAAAGTAAGAGTCACAGCAGAAGGGCCTTCACTCTTATGCATTCTGACATGCATATTTTGTGTGCTTGTGTGTCCAACTATGATACATTAGCCAGTGGCCAGGCATACAACTCACTTAACATCTGCCCCTAGGGATGGTTTCGTCTTACCACCTCCTCTCTCCACACATTAAAACTCTCCTTCCATTTCTCAACACTCAAGTCCTTCCCGACTTCAACAATGGCTTTGTATGGCTTTCCTATGGCAATAGGCATAGTTTAGTCACTGTACTGTCATCAGGACCTTATCATAACATAAACAACCAAACAGACCAGAGAGTCTAAAATGAAGAATCACAGCAGTTTTGGCTGGTTGGTTGGTGTTTTTATTCGAGAGGATTGTCTTCGTCTTCGTCTTTGTCTTTGTCTTTGTTTTCAGACAGAGCCTCCATATATAGGCCAAGTTGGCCTTGAAAACAAAATCTTCCTGCCTCTAGCTTTGCAGTCCTGGGATTACAGGCCTATACCACCATGCCCAGCTATAGTTTAGTCAGATTTCTGTCACTTCTTCCTATAAAGAGTAAAGGTCTTTGCATTTTTGTTTTTATACATGCTTCAGAAAATATACATTAGAGACAATATATTGCTGTTGCAAATAAGCAAGGGAATTTCTACTGCAAAAAAATGAGAGCTTTGGAGCCTGGGAGATGGCACAGTAGGCAAAGTACCTGCTGCACAAGCATGATGACCTGAGTTCAGATCTCTAGTGCTCATGGAAAAACCCTGGGTGTAGAGGCACATGCCTATAGTCCCAAGGCTGGGAAGCAAAGACAGGAACACATTAGGGGCTCAGTGGCCAGCCAGTCTATCCAACCAGTGAGCACAAGCTTCAGTGAGAAACTCTGTATAAAAAAAAATAAATAAATAAGGTGGACGTGCCAGGTGGTAATGGCTCATGCCTTTAATCCCAGCACTTGGGAGGCAGAGGCAGGTGGGTCTCTGTGAGTTTGAGGCCAGCCTGGTCTACAGAGGGAGTTCTAGGACAGCCAAGGCTACACAGAGAAACCCTGTCTCAAAAAACAAAAAAAAAAAAAATGAATGAATGAATGAATGAATGAAAGAATGAAATGGTGGACAATGGTAAATAAATAGACCTTGACCTTTAGCCTCTACATGTGTCAGACCCTTACACACCCAGCATACACCATATACATGCATGCGTACATACATACGTACATACATACATACATACATACATACATATACACACATAGATCATTAGATAGATGATAGAGAGATAGACCAATTAATAAAACATTTGCGTATCTTTGTGTTTTTTTCAAAGAGAACTGTCCTAATTTCCTTTTCCACTGCTGTGATAAAATACAATGACCAAGAGCAGCTTGAGGAGAAAGGGGTTTGTTTCATCTAACAACTCTCTGGTCTCACTTCATCACTGAGGAAGGTCAGGTTAGGAACTCAAGGCAGGAACCAAAGCAGAAGCCATGGAGGAATACTGCTTCCTGGCTTGTTCCCCTTGGCTTGTTCAACCTGCTTTCTTATATAACCCAGGCCTTTTTTTATCCAGAAGCGGCACCACCCACAGGAGGCGGGGCCTTTTCACATCAATCACTAATCAAGAAAAAGCCCCATAGACGTGCCTACTTGCTAATGTAGTGGAAGCATTTCCTTGGTTGAGGTTCCATCTTGACACATGGCTCTAGCTTGTATCAAGTTGGCACAAAAACTAGCCACCACAGAACTAATTAGAGTAAAGACAGGAAAGAGTAAATACACACAATGGGAAAAACGAAACCTGAGCAGGCTATCGCAGTTATCATCAATGAGAGCCAGATAGGCTCTCTGAGTGCACCTTCAGACGTGAGTCCCCAAGAGATATATTACTTATAAAACACTCAAACTAGGATGCTTAAACAAAATCTAATCATGAGATGGATAAGACAAAGCCCAAATGGACAAACATTTAGTAAGACAACTGGCCTGTACCTCTTCAAACTTTTCAGTATAATAAAAGCAAGACATCTTAAGAAACTGTGCTATATAATGAATATTAACACAAAATAACAGCACAATATGTATCCTGAACTTGTACTGCCAGGGAACGAACTATAGAGGATAATATTAAAACACTCAGGGCAGGGCTCATTCAGCAAGATGGCTCAGCAGATAAGGGCACTTACCAGCCTGAAATCCTAAGTCCAATCCTCAAGACCCACATGGTGAGAGTACAGAAGCAGCTCCTTCAATGTGTCCTCTGACCTCCGCATGTGTGTCATGCCTACACACATACACTAAATGAATGAATGAATAAAACAATGATGAAACACTTGTGACAGTCAATGTTAAATTGCATTACATAAAATATTCTATTGAGATTACATTTCCTGCCTTCAATCATTGTGGTATGCCTGTATGAGAGAGTCTCTTTGGTCTTGGAAATTTTACGCTGAAATACCATGAAGTAAAGTGACCTGATCTATGTCATCTGTTCTCAATTGGTTGAGGAAAAATAGACACTTGAAAGTAATATATACACACACAGATATGGTGAAAACCATAGACGCTAACAGAATGGGAAATTTTCTTTCTTTATATAACTGCTCCATTTGGAGTCAAGGAAGAGAGGGCTTCGACATACTGTTATACTCTTCTTTAAGGCTGAAATTGTTTCATGTTAAAAATAAAACGCATGGGCCAGGCTTTGGTGGATCACGCCTTTAAGCCCATCCCTCAGCAGTGGCAATTGGCTCTCTTAGTTTGAGGCCAGCCTGGTCTACAAAGCAAGTTCTAGGACAGCCAAGGCTATCCAGAGAAACCCTGTCTCAAAAAAAGTAATGATAAGTAATAAATAAAACGGAATGCATGAGGCTAGAGAGATGGCTCAGCAGTAAAGAGTACTTGTTCTCTCAAAGAGAACTCACGTTTGGCTCCCAGCACCTCTGTGATGCTCATAGCCATCTGTAACTCCAATTACAGGGGAGGTGATGACCACTTTGGCCTCTCCATGCACTACACACACATGATAGACACATGCAGACAAAACACCCATCCATATAAGAAAAAAATAACAAATCTTGAAAAAAATGAAGAAAAGAAAACGTGATAAAGTAGGTCTAAGATTTGTGAACAGAAGATAAACAGCAAATGAAATTATAGAAAGCTAAAAAGAAACACATTCATGGATTGAAAACCACAATATTATGAAGATTTCATTTCTTCCCAGTTATCAGTAGAATCAAAGCCACCTAAGTAAAAACGCTTGCAAAGTTTTAATGGAAACTAGAGATTTGTTATAGACTAGAAGAAAACCCAATGAACCAAAAATGACTGATCCTATCTTGAATAAGAGTAAGAGAATGATTTACTCTACCAGATGATAAACTCATTTTAACACAACATCGATTGGGGTAGTGTGGCGTGGGAGCAAGTTTAACACTTAAGTCAGTGGAACACAATGAGAAATGCAGAAACAGAACCTGTAGCTAACGACAAGGACAGTGCTGGCGATCAGGAAGGAAATACACGGTTGTACCTCCTACACCCTGTGATTCTAAAGCTGGGCCTCTTAATTCATCCCATGATAGTTGAGTCCCTGCTAAGTTCTTCAGTGTGAGTGTGAAGAGACTGGAAGATGCGAAGAGTAAAGAAGGCATTGGTTTCCTGTTTTGATTATTCTCTAAGAATCTCCCAAGCGACTGCCTGCACCTTGATGGCATTTTGCTTCCCGTGTGGAAACATTATCATCACAGTCCCACAGAACCGTGAGCACCAGTTAGACAGTACCTTGCAGCATGTGAGGGAAAGAATTTGAGAGACTAGAGAGATGGCTCAGCAGTTGAGAGCACTGGCTGCTCTTACAGAGGACCCAGGTTCAATTCCCAGCATGCACATGGCAGCTACTAGCCACCTATGATTTGAGTTCCAAGGGCTCTAATGCCCTCTTCTGACTTCCATGGATACCAGATACAAATGTGGTAAACATACACACAGGCAAAACATCCATACATAAAGAATAATTAAAAATAAAAAGAATATGACATAAAGGCTTACATATGATGGATGGATGGATGGATGGATGGATGGATGGATGGATGTGGGATGGGTGGATGAATATGTGGATGAGTATAGGATAAATAGATGATATAAAATGAATGGAAGGACAGATGATATAGGAGGAATGGGCAGATGATATTATAGGATGACTAGATGGAGTGAAAGAAATGGAATTTATGTGCTGCTGATCTTTCAGTTATACTATTGTAGACATATCTGCCACTTGATTTCCTTTGCCCAGAACTTAATATGGCTTTATTTCCATCCTCAAATTAACAAGGAAGTTGGAGACCATTTTTGAAGACCTCTCAATATTCTTTTCTAGTTGATTATAGATAAAAAAAAATTTTCGTCTCTGATTCCTAGCTCCAAGTAAAAGTAAGAAGAGAACTTCATTTCACCTAAAAATGTAATATCCTGCCGTGTGTACCAATTCTGACGTCAGACAAAACATGAGAGTGTGTTCTCCACCCAGACAGTCCCCTACAGAGAACAGAGGAGGCACTAACAAACATCTTACGGTTTTTCTCTCAGCAGGAAGAGGAGGCACAGGCTAGCAGCGTGTTTTCCTAAAGTAGCCTGAAACGACAGCCAGCCAGCCGGAATGGAGCTGGAGAAGCCTCAACTCCCAGTCCAGGATGACATCTAATTGCAGACTTCAGCATTTTGTCCACTCAAGGGAAACATCATTAAGTTCACCCAGTGGTTGCCATGGTCCACTCAGTATGGCCTGTCTAGGTTTTAGGACCAGTGGCAAGGAAGTACGTCAGCTACCCAGGTACATTGTCACATCACATGGCAGCGGCCATGTGCATTCCTTTTCACTCCAGTTATAAAAACCCTTTTTGCCAAACCTTCCTTAACCCCTCCTGTGATAACAGAATTAGTATTGGGGTCCTTTTCCTTTCAGACCCTCTTTTCTTTTACAAGCACACAAGCACATATATACATTTCTCGTTTAAAAAAGAAAGAAAGAAAGAAAGAAAACAAGATCAAACTCAGCAAGACTCTTTATTTTTTGATCAGTGCTCAGAGAGAACTTTCCACGGGGCTAGGGAAGTGACTCCGTGAGGAGGGTGCTGGCTGTGAGTGTACATGAGGACCTCAGTTCAGAACCCTGGGAACGACATAAAATCTAGAGGTGACAGTGCCGGCCTGTGGCAGAGACAATTGCATTCATTAAGATCACTGGCCAGACAGCCTAAGTGAAATGACAAGCTCCAGGTTCACTGAGAGACACTGTCTCAAAATAATAATAATAATAATAATAATAATAATAATAATAATAATAATGTAGAAAAGTGATTAAAGAAGACATCTTGACATCAACTTTTCGTTTCCACACACACCTGTGCATACACACACACACACACACACTCTATGATCATTCTAAGAGCCTTAGTTCATACTTTTCCACGGTTATATGATAAGAGCCTCTGCCCTTTCCCTCCACCCTCCTATCATCTCAATGCGTCCTTCTGAGATTCGAGTGTGCTGTTTCTGAGCTGTGTCTACCCACAGCTCTTTCAAGACCTGCCCTTGGGCCTCTGGCACCAGTATTCTGAAAGCACCGAGACCTAGGAATGCCTGGAAGATTAGGAAACCCAGATCCTGGTCTCTAGATGACACAGCTTCTACTCCTGAGGCCCCAAAGAGATCAGATAGATGTCAAGACTTTATCTCAACACCACACCCTGGCTTGCTTCTTCTGCCTCCACGTCCTGCATCCCTACACCTTCACTAGGTTGTCTTAGGAACTCTTCCATTATAAGCACATACACAGAAATTCTCACAGCAGGTGTGTTTGGGGAGATGACCCAAGGTGTGTAACATTCCATGGTACAGAACACACAGGACATTCCGAACTGGCACCCCATGAATGGTTCATTTGCTTGTTTCTGGCTCTTCCAATCCTGGAGCATGCTGGGCACACATCTGCACACAGTCCTATAAACGAGTCCTTAATTGCACCCCCGGCCGGGCCACTCTAATGAGTTATATGGTCAAGTCATGTCTAGCTCTCTGCTGTCATAGTTTAAAAACAAAAATGTAAACATGGCTGCAAGGAGCCCACTACCTTTATTAGCCATGGGGAAGACAAATGACTCAGTGCGCTTTGTTTATTTTTCCTGGAGTTAAGATCAAAAAGCCCAACCCACACACTTCCCCAACCAGCCTGGTCTCAGATTCCTGGGTAATCAATGGTTATCACGCACTCTAGACTCAACAGACTAGATCCTGCCGGGGTGGGTTGGGATATATGTGCCAGGACACACATGCACATGTATGTCATAATTGGCAGCCAGACGACAGCTCTGGGTGTCTTTCCTAGGGCACCGTCCATCATGTACCTTTTTGTTACATCTGTGTCAGAATTTCTCAGTGACGTTGGGTTTACCAACTAAGCTAGGCTGGCCAGCCGGTGATCCCAAGAAGTCTGCTGTCTCCTCCCCAATACTGGGATTGCGAGAGAGGCAAACACTTGCCGATTTAGCCATCTTTAAAACCCTGAAAAGATTCACTGTTTATTTTTTGAGTGGAGATGTGTAAAAACCGATTGAGAACCAAAAAGCCTCTGAAAACTATGGTTTCCCTTTGCCCCTTTGTCTGTTTCTGTCTTGCCACCAGACTTCCTGCACGTGGGTCTCTTTGCACAGAACCTAAAGCAGTAAATTGACTTTGTACTTCCTTCATATGGGTAGACAAGTGTGAGAAGCCCTCTCTGGCTACAGAATAGTTTCTAAATGAAGTTTCACGACTGCAGCAGCTCCACCTGAATTAAATGTACCTGGGAGGAGCGCCGCCTCTTTGAGGCTTTCCTTTACAGGGCAGCGGATGCAGTCAGTCCAGGTACAACACACAGCATCACGTGACAGAAGAGGTGCGACGTATTGCCATCGCTGACTCACACGGCAGCGTATCTGAGAGACGGACGATGAGAACGTGTGACAAACCCGGTGGAAATGCTGCAACCCCGGGCCCAGCTGGAGACAGAGGAGACAGAATGCCCTCTGTGTGTTATGAACAGCTCTTCTCTTTTCCAGTCGGGGAGGGCAAAGATTAAAACGGGTTGACTGACCTGCATGTCTCATGGTCTCTTAAGGTTTCATTCCTTCCTAAAATAAAAAGAGAGAAGGTTGGATTAGTTCCCCAGGCTTCATGTCCTTTAGTTTAAGTGACATTGGGTCACGCCATCCTGCAAAAGAATCAAATTCTGCCCGGAGGAGTATTACAGGGATATGTATGTGTGTTCGTGTGTGTGTGTGTGTGTCATCTATACAGGAAGGCCTCCACCTCAACTGGGCTGGCCAGACTGCGTGACAGTCATCCTCCAGGGTCAGCTCTGTCTCTCTAATCTGATTTATAAGCACCCACCCCCCATGCCCAGCACTTTCATATTGGTTCTAGAAATCACATTCAGGCCTTTGTGCTGACAAGAAAAGCACTTCACAGGCTGAGCTCCATTCCCAGCCCCAGCCTCCAGCATGGCAGTCTTGGTACTGAGAATAAGAGTCAAACTGAGTCCAAAGGTCATACATAGACACTGAACTCTGAAATTCAGAAGAGAGCCTGAGACTGAATCATGATGAAGGGTGGTGAAGGACCAGAAATTTTTCTAAGCTTACGTGGTTCATGCCAAACCAGCTCATTACTAGCAAACCTGCTTCTCTTACTTCTGGCCTGGGGCTCTTTCCACTGAAACACCACAGCCAATGTTATTAGAAACGCACGGAGAACACAGGAGACAACAGTCTAAATGTCAAGCCCGCCCTGCCATCCTTGACAATACCTTTTTTAGTTATGCTGCTGCTGCTGATTGACTACTATGGTCCGATTTTCAAGCCTCGTGATCTTTAAGAAAAACAAGCAGAGACATTGTCACGTTGTGTTAGCGTCACAGCAACTGAAACCATCACTCTGGGAGCATGACTGATGTAAAGAACAGAGAGTTCTCCCCTCCCAAATGTACATGCCTACTGGCTCAGGGCAAGGCCTGTCTCATCAATCACCTCTGTAACAGCGCTGGCAGGAGCTAGAGCATGACACATGTGCCTCTCCCGTCAGGTATCACGCTGCTGAAACAATGGACTCCAAGAACTTGGGGTTCATGCTACAGCAAAGAACATCCCAGAACCTGGTACCAGCCAGAGGGAGATTGTCACCCAGAAAGAGATCTCACAGTCCTGACAACTTGTCAAAACACCTTGCAGGAGAGACCAGGAGCCACAATAATGATGGGTCCATAACAGGCAGAACCACACCTTGGCCAGAACTCCCTGGACAGTTATACATGCTTTTACCCAATGTTGGGACCCAAACCTCATGTCAGGACTCCAAGCCTGGACTCCAGAGGTCATTATATTTGTTCTTCTTTCCAGTTTAGTCAACCGAATAAATCTATTTTCTCTGCTTTTTGGTAATGTTTCATTGACCCACCAGGAATGGGTGGTTAAGCCCAGCCTGTTAGGGCTAACAATTGTTAGCCACTAACAATTCTGGTAGCTATCTTATGTTCAGCCTGTACAAGTTCTGTATGCTAAACTGAGCAAAGAATTACTATTTGGGGGCTGGGGGCATGGTGGCTCACTGTCAAGTACTCACTGTCCATGCGTGAGGGCCTGAGTTCAATCCCACCACACACCTAAAAAGCTGGGAGGAAGTACCTGCCTGCACTCCCGGTGCTGGTAAGCAGAGAGGGGTGGATCTCTGGACAGCCCAGCTATTCCACAGACTGCCTTCCCTGTCCCCCTCTCCCCTCACAGGCTGGTTGACACTTGCCTGTGGCCTGGATCCAATCCAGCCCCCTAAGGGTACCATATCCTGCTGTCCATCCTGATGAGACTATTGACCTTAACAAAATGTGTACCTCACTAGATACCTAGTACCACCAAGAGCAACTGCCTGACTAGAAATGCTTTCTAAGACCACGTTGGTCTTCTAGAAAAGAGAGAAAATATAGATAGAAACCTGAAGTTCGAGTCTCATTCAAAAGATTAAATATTTTATGATTTTAAATTATGCAATAGATATAAATGTCCATACTGTAAAAGATCCTGAGAAATTTATAGAAAATATGAAGGGCATCTGGCTGAGGAGTTATTGGTTGTCGGTGGCTGCTGGAGGTGCGGTGAAGAGACATTTTTCTTCAGGGGAATGTTGTCCATAAGTCAGTAAACTACCTCGCACCCTGCACTTGCAAACAATTCTAAGTAAACTCAGTGGATTATAAAAAGGAGAAAAAAAGATATGAAAGTAGGAAGAGGGGAAACTTTTTGGATAGAAAAAGATTCAAATCCCAAAGAGAGTAGGATGAAGATAAGAGGGGGGAATGGTCATAAATGTGATCAAAGGATATTAGGCCCATGTTGAAAATACATAAAATTATCTTAAAGCTCAAAGATCTGATGTTAAAACAGCCAACTTCTGCAAAACTAAATGCCCTCTGTTAACATCTACACTATGTGCCTTTCTAGTCTTTTTTTCTGTGCATTGTAAAAGAGATAGAAAGATGGAACCCTACTACACAACAATGTGTACTTCAGATAATTTCAGATTTCCACACATGTGTCTATTTCACTATTTATAGCAACAATATAAATTTCCATATTATGATCACATTTTTTTTCAAGTACTAGGAAAAAAAAAATATTGAAAGCCTCCTGCCTCCTGCCACCCAAGGACTGGAATTACAAACATAAACTACCACATCTAGCTGTATTATGTTATTTTGTCTGTTTTTGAGACAGAGTCTCACTATGTAGCCCTAGCTGTCCTGGAACTTATGCTGGGATTAATGGCTTGAGCCAGCACACCTGGCCTTGAGTAGCACATCAAGGAATTGTTTCAAATATATCGATACTGTATTTCTAAACCCAGCCCTCAGGAGGAGCCCTGGAAGTTTGAGGCCAGTCTTGACTGTATAGCATGATTCTGTCTCTATAAACAAGAACTCAAAACAAGGCTGGCTGGAGGGATGGCCTCAGCAGTGAAGAGCACTGGGTTCATTTCCAGCCACCTGCATGACAGCTCACAACTATTTGTAATTCCGGTTCCGAGGGACCTAACACTTCACAGGCACCAGACACGCCTATGGTGCACAAATATGCATGTAGGCAAGACACCTATACATGTGGAATAAATAAAATGTCTTTTACTTAAAAAAAAATTAAAGTAATTTAGGATTTGTGGATTCAGATAACTCCAGAGAGAGGATGAAGGGAGTCAGGTGCTGTTCCCAGAGGCAATGCCCAGTGGGAAAAGTGGGAATGCCCACGCTCAAAGAGTGCTTCTCCCTCAGTTGCACTCCGTGAGATAAAAATTTCCCCACCCTCTTCCTGCCCTGAAGTCTCCTTATACTGACTCAACTTATATGTTAGTACTGGAAGATAGTTTAGGTTACCTCGGGTCAATGGTTCTCAACCTTTGTTGCATATTAAAATCATCTAGGGAAGTCTAAAAATACCTGCGAAGCCTGAGCAAAGGATCATCAGGACCAGCTGGACAGACTATGAGTAAGGCTCAAACTCTGGAAAGATTGCAGTTGACTCTCGAGTGTGACCAAATTTAAGAACTCCGGTTGGCTCACTCTTGCCATCCCTCAGGCCACTTCTAGATTCCCCCGTCACCTTCACGGCGTGTAGCACAATGCTTTCCAGGTAGCTTGTATCCAGTAAAGGGTGTTAATTCAGCCCCAGAGTCAGGGTTCAAGTACTCTGGAACAGAGAGGAAATAATTTGTTGTTGTTGCTGCTGCTGCTGCTGGGTTTGTTGTTTTTATTTTTGTTGTTTGCTTTGTTTCCTTCGTTGCTTGTTTTATTTGTTTGTTTGTTGTTTTATTTTGTTGAGACAGAGTCTCCGCTACTCTGGCTGTCCTTGAACTCTCTATGTAGACCAGGCTGGCCTTGAACTCACAAAGATCTATCTACTTCTGCCTCTCATTGTTGATAGTAAAGGCACACAACTACTATGTCCAGCTGAAATATATACATATATAAATATATATATATATATATATATATATATATATATATTTTTTTTTTTTTTTAAAGCTACAAGTTCTACACATCAAGAAAATAAGAGAAATCCAGTGTAACTGCACACGCTTGCAGTCGCAGCAAGGAGACAGGAAGATTGCCAGGAGTTCAAGGCTAGGCTACAGACTAAGACTGTCTCAAAAAAGTAATTAAAAATGGTAAATAAGTATACAAAATAAAGGAGAGAATAGTATTTCTGAGCCAGAAAAGTTATGTCACACTTTTACATTGCACCAGAATGTAAACTAGAAATTCCCAGAGAAATAGTGAGAGAAGGAAGATTCAGCCAGAGAGGGACAACGGACACAGAAAAGATAGTAGAGGAGAGGGACAAGGAAGAATGCAGATGTACAAAAATGCCACAATGAAGCCCACTATTTTGTATGCTAACCTAAATTTTTTAAATAAATAAATAAGCCTGAGGATATGGCTCATTTGCTGGAGTACTTGCCTAGCGTACACAAAGCTCTGGATGCCAGCAGCAGCAGCAGCAGCAGCAGCTCTAAACCAGAGTGATGCATGTCTCTAACCCCAGCACTGGGGAGTGGAGGCAGAAGAATCAGATGTTCAAGGTCATCCTTGGCTATGTAATGAGTGAAGGCAGCCTGGGGTACAGGTGACCCAACAACAATAATCAGTCGATAAGCCAAAAAAGGACAGTCTCCCCATCTCACTAGACTCTACTTCCCAAGATTGCTTTTCTGAGAACTTACTGACTAATGAAATCAGATCCAGCAAAACAAGGAAGGCCTTGGCTTCTTGCTCCCCTGGTAGCTTTGTTTACACAGTTTGTTTGCTGATGGGATTGAGATAACCTATGCAATCAGAAGCAACATTCTTTAAATCCCTAAGCCTAAATTTTGTCATATCTTAGTTACAACAGGCTTGGGCAAGGGAGATTGTTAGCTCGTAAGGTTTCAGGGAAGGTGGAACGCAGTGTTCTGAGACTAGAGTATCTAGCTGGCAGCCAAATATGTATTATTATTCTTTTTCATTCTTTAGAACCATTTCTTCCAACATTCACTGATAGGAAAGGCAAGGCAAGGTCACGTGAGGTACCTCCAGTATAAAGGGAGTCTTGGGATTCAGTCTAGAGTAAAACATCGAAGTACTGAGGTGGAGAGGACTGGAACACAGAGGAAAACTACCACAAACAAGTCTTTTCTCTTACTGCCGGGAGAGCTGAACTCTTGAACCAAGTGGATGTGTTTGCCTTTGTTTTGCCTTGGCCTGGGCTAGCCAAAAAGCTGTGGGCGGATGGATGTCCCAGCCTATTTCCTCCCTGTTGTTTTTATAGAGCAGCATTTTAGAGGGCTAATTGTTGGAGTCCTTGTCTCTCTTCCCCACAAGAAGAGGGCTTTGTTATGTAGTTAAAATCAGCCTGCCTGACAGATGGAGTCTTCTCATGTGGGGTCATGATCTGCCTCTGAAAGGCAAGGAGAGATTGCTTCTTTTTAAATTCGCTGACTGTGGTTCCTCACTCAGACCTGAACTAAAGTTGTCTATCCAACACAAAAGTTGGCCATCACGATCTGTGCCAGCATCCAAACACCAGGAGGTAAGAACCTTTTTAGAAAAGCACAGAAGGGAGATTTGGTAGATCTTAGCATGGAGCAGGAAGAAATAGAAAGGAGGGACAAAGAGAGGAGTAGAGGGGGGTAAAAGATGGATTGTCCTTCAGGAGAGAGCTTCATTAAGATAATTGACACCACAGGTAGATAGACAGCGCTGTGCTCTAACACACAGCTGTTTTGACATTTCCTATGGTGTGTCTCTATATTTGCCTCACCCCCCTGTCTACTGTGAGCCTATGACATTTCCGTGTCTGTGCAACCAGATGGGCATCAGCCCTTGGATTTCATCTGCAAATTGTTGCCTTACCAGCAGTTGGCACCCAACTCACAAAACTGACACATTTCTTTGATGAGCTGCTGTCGAAATTGATTGTGCTAGGATTAAAGGATTGTGTTCTGTGGTTTTCATTAGAACATAAACTGCTTTAGACTTTTCTTTGGGAAAAACAGCCAAGGTCCCTTCACTAACGTACCATGGCAAACTCACTCTGTATTTATTTTTTTTTTTAAGTCCCCTGAGGTGGAGCAATGTTCTGGGAAGTACTCCAATACAGGTCAATGTGTGGAATGGCTACAACAAGCTCCTTGTCCCATTTTCCTGTCCAAAACCATTTAGTGTGGTCTGAAGGATGTAGCTCAGCAAGTAGAGTCCTTGGTTATCATCCACGAAGCCTTGTGTTCAACTCCCAGCACAACATGAGCCCAGTGTGATGGCTCATGTCTGTAACCCTTGCACTTAGAGTTGCAAACAGAATGGTCAGAAGCTCAAAATCATCTTCAGACAGTGAGTTGGAGGTCAGCCTGTGCCACATGAGACACAATCTGAAAAAAATATATACGTATATGTATTATTCTTGGATAATAGATGGTTCTGACTGATATTAAACCAATGAGAACACGTATTATCTTAGGGTTACTATTGTTGTAATGAAATATCATGACCAAAGCAGCTCAGGAGGAGGTTTATTTGGCTTATGCTTCTACATTACTGTTTATCACTGAAGGAAGTCAGGACAGGAACTCAAAAGGTCAGGGACCTAGAGACAGGAGCTGAGCAGAAGCAGTAGAGGAGTGCCGGTTACTGGTTTGCTCATCATGGATTGCTCAGCCTGTTTTCTTAATAGAGCCCAGGGGTGGCAGCACCAAAAACGGGCTGGACCCTTCCCCATCAATCACTAATTACAAAATGTCCTATAGCCGGATCTTATGAAGGCAATTTTCTCGATTGAGGTTTCCTCCTTTCAGGTGACTCCAACTTGTGTCAAGTTGACATAAAACTAGACAGCACAGGTATTAGAGCTGATCTTAGCCAAAGGCCAGGAAGCAGTTGCATGTTTACTCCTTAAAAGAGACTCTGAGCTAAGCATGGTGGCACACGCCTTTGATCCCAGCCCTTGGGGGACAGAGGCAGGTGGATCTCTGTGAGTTTGAGGCTGGTCAACAATGTTAGTCCAGGACAGCCAGGGCTATTACACAGAGAAGCCCTGTCTTAAAAAACCAAAAGAGAGAGAGGGAGAGAAAGAAGAAGAGAGGGGAGAGAGAGATTGTGAGCAAGCCTGGGCCTTGACAGACACCATGGAAAAGCAACCCTCACTGAAGCCAAAGGAGAGAAAAAGGAGGCTGCTAGAATGTTCATGGAGAGTCTGTGAGAAGCAATCCCAGAAGTGGGAGTTGGCTCCTCAGCCAGTAGCAGTTGCTGCATGTGACAGTAGTTCGGACATGTGGTGGGATGCTGTTTCCAGGGAAGTCTTTCAAAGAAAAGGGTAAGATGCAGAGTTGTCATTCAGTGCCAGCTGCATACCTGATGTGTTTCTTTGTGAGCCCTGGCTTCTCATTAGCAAGCAGAGCTTTTTGATGGGCTCATTTCCAGCCATCTGAGCATCTAGGAGTAAGCGGCTCCTCTTGTGTGTGTTTCTTTTTAAGAGTTGATACTTTTCTTCAAACATCCTTTTGGATGATAAGCCCAACAGTAAACCCCATGCAGATTGCTCTAATTCTACTCTTCAAAATCACATAGAAAAATTGTAGCCTTTTTGTATGTAGAATGAAGTAAGATGTTCCAAAAATAAAAATAGCCCTAAGTAATTTAATCTCATGTGTAATATTTGATTTACATTCACCATCTTGTCTTTCTTGAATTACAAGCATCAATTTTAAAGGCTTGCTTTAATTATAATATACAAACAAAATAAATGTATCAGGTACCACTGAAAAGAGAGAGTGAGTGAATACTTTGTTTCTTCTCACTCAGTTTTGGGAGGAGTCTCATGTAGCCCAGATGACCTTGAATTTCTGATTCTCCTGCTTCTACCTTCTAAGGGCTACCATTGTGGGCATATGACTCTATATCTGTTTTTATGTGGTTATGGAGATCAAACCCACGCTGGGCAAGCCCTCTACATCTCCAGCCCCTCTCTCTCGTCACTTGCAAAAGTTCTTATTACCTAGCACAGTCATGGACAATAGCAGGATCTTCATAAATTCTGAATGAGTGGATAAGTGGACCAGAGGTAACTAGCCCTTCTGACGTCTTTTTGTTGTTGCTGTTTGGTTGGTTGGTTTTTGTGACAAGTCTTCTCTGTGTAACAGCCCTGGCTGTCCTGGAACTCACTCTGTAAAACAGGCTGGCCTTGAATTTAAAAATCTGCCTGCCTCAGCCTCTCAAATTCTGGGATTAAAAGCATGTGCCACCACCTCTTCTAGCTTCTTGACGGCACCGCTTCTGAGTGGTGATGGCATCTCCCCTAGTCTCCATGCCTTTGCTTGGATTGTCTTCTGCATCATCTTGTTTGATCCTAATCCTTCAGGAGCTCCATTTAAAAGACCAAGAATTACTTGTCCAGATGTGATCTGTCTTAATTTATACCTGTGTGAGAAAAAAGTTCCTGGCTGGACTGAAGTACGCTTTAGGGTCCAGCCTGACTCAGAACACCTGCTTTCGTTCATCCTTTCCTTGCTCCGTGCCTAATTGCAGGCCTGGTCAGAATTGAAATAGGGCTAACATCTCTCTGAAAATGAGTGAGCCATTAAGAGCGCTGACTTCTCTTCCAGAGGACCCAGGTTAGTTCCTAGCATCCGCAGCTAGAAACTCTCTATAACTCTAGTTCTAAGGGACCCAGAGCCCTGTCTGGCAGCCTCATGGGCACTATATACATACCTACATATACATGGTGTACAGATATACATGAAGGCAAAACATTCAGACACATAAGATAAAAAGATCTCAAAAACATTTTAATGAGTACGTCATGAAATCGGTTCAGAAAGACCGGAATGTCCACTGACATTCCCATGCACATTGGCCAAACTCCTATTCCTGCAGCCTGTGGTGGAGGACACCTTGATCTTCACTGAAGGTTCTCCTAGTGTTTGCTGTGTAGAGTGGTCCCACAGTCCTCCCAGAGGAGCTACTATCTGCTCTTCATTCCACACCTGGAGCCTGGAATGGCACGAACAGTTGAAAGAGACCCCCCTTTCCCTTTCACTGCTGAGCATGAAAGAAATAAACAGGGACTAGAGAGATGGCTCAGAGGTTAAGAGCACCAGCTGCTCTTCCAGAGGTCCTGAGTTCAATTCCCAGCAACCACATGGTGGCTCACAACCATCTATTACAAGATCTGGTGCCCTCTTCTGGCATGCAGGTGTGCAGAACATTGTGTACATAATAAACAAATAAGTCTTTAAAAAAAAAAAAAAAAGAAAGAAACATTAAGCTTCCAAAGTTATAAAACAATAGAATAGTGATTTCTCTCACCACTTCTTCCCTAGTCCATTTGAAACCTACAAAGCAAACCATAAAGAGGAGGAGGAGGAAAAAGAGGAGGGAGGAGGAGGAAGCAGGCCCCAGCAGAAGCCTCAGCCCCAAGGGGAAACATTAAAGACACACCTGCCTCCCGCTGATGCTGTTTCAGAGACAATGTGTCCCTGAAGCTGCTACCACCGGTTTTACCTCTTACTGTTTCTCTCTATATATTTGTCAGTCCCGACTAATTGCATCCACTGATGCATTATGGAATTTGATAACAAAGTGAACAAAGTCTTGGATTCTGTTACCCCAAATCTTGGAGCTGTACCAAAGATGCTAAATTTGTTGTCTCAATAAATACAAGCTGCAAAGAACTAAGACGGCCCCATCTCTAATCATCAAGAAGTGTTTTGTACAAAGTATCAACTTGTGTCAGACAAAAAGCTTTTTGTGTTTGTTTGTTTGTTTGTTTGTTTGTTTTCTCTCTGCAGAGCTGGACCTTGAACCCAAGGCCTTCCACAGGCTAAATAAGCTCTGAGCTACATCTCCCACCTTTTATATTGTGCCTTTTTAAAGAGACCTACTTTTTGTTTTCCCTTAATGAGACTCTGAAGTTCTTGCTTTCTTCACACAGCTGTCTTGGTTGTTGACTTGAACATTTGGAGTGAGTCAGCTAGATGCCTGCTTCTGACAAGGAATTGCCAAGTCCCCACACATTTTCTGCTTCTAATTCTTTGCACAATGACTTGCAAGTCACAGGCATTCCAGAAATACTTCAGGTGGGGATAGCCTCCCAAGTCTCACTGGAATAGCTAGAATTCACTCCTAGGCTGGCAGTAATTGAATCTGCTATGTAGTGGAGGCAGGGGTTGTTTTTGGTTTTGTTTGAGACAAGGGTCTCACTATGTGACCCTCTGACTATCCTGCCACAGCCTCTTCTGTAACGAGATTTCAGACGTTGATGTTTTGTCACTGTTGGTTTAAGATTTACTTCATTTGAGTGTATGCAATGCTCGTGGACCATTTGGGAACTGGGAATTAAACTCCAGGATCCTCTGGAAGAGCCCAAGTAAGTAGTCTTAACAGCTGAGCCATCTCTCCAGCTTATTGTTGCTCCAAAAAACTGTTTTGCATTTTAGTGGGACTGTTTTATACCACCAAGACACCTCAATGTCCAAGAGTGTCATGATAGTTAAGGACAGATGAAAGGTAAGATTGAGGGTATTGTTGGTCTGTGGGGGGGGGGGGGGACTAAGACAGCTACTTTCACTCTGAGAGGTGACCAGGTCCACAGTGGGCTATCATTTCACTTTGTGAGACCAAAACAGGAAAAATATGACTTGCTGGTTAAGAGTTCGGTGTGCAGTTAAGAATAAGTTCCTGTTTGTCCTATGTTTGAGACATCTGCATCAGATGTGCTTGATCACAGGTGAGCAGGAAATACGTCAGGATATACGATCACTCCTGATTGGACCTGATGGGAATCAACGATGACCTTGTGCAGTTACCTTTTGTGGCCACTTCCTGGGACCCAAAGGTGGATCTGGCCAGAGAGTGCATCAATATGGCCACTATTTAATTAAAGCTTGCTTCAAATTTGGCTTTAAACTGTGGTAATGGTCTTATTCTCGACCAGTGGGATTACCATTTTCCATCAGCAAATAGAAAGATGAGAAGATTTCCCTAAGAAGAACTGCAAGCAATAAATGTAAAAGAGAAAAAGAAGACAGAAGCCACTCAGAATGCCACAGCAAGACGGTTCCTCCTTCCTGCTGCAGGAGCATCGCTAACCAACACTAAGTTGGAGGGTGAGATTTCAAGGAGGACAGGATAGCTGGACATTCTCAAAGAACTCTTCTCTAAAATACTTATGTGTGACCTTGGTGGTTTTAAAATATATCCTCAGAGCCAGGCTGGTGGACATCTTTAATCCCAGCACTTGGGAAGTGTACGCAGCAATTCCAGGAGTTTCAAGGCCAGCCTTGACTACATAGTGAGCTTGAGGCTAGTCTAAGCTACCTGAAACCCAGTCTCAAAAAAAGAGTGAATAAAAGACACGCACACATTTCTTGCTACTGCTGTTTTCAGTCTTCGGAAGGTAGAGTCAATTATTTTCTCCTTGATAAGAAACTGAACTATATACAATTCATTTCTAAAGAATTAAAGATTGGTAGGGAAAAATGTTCTTTATAATAACAAAAAATGGATAAAAATAATGAAAGTTCTTATCGACAACGAGGAGTTTGTCCCCTCAATATATTGCCCTAAGATGACACATCTCTGTGGCATTTTCCTCACCAAAATCCATACAACACTGTTTTGTCTGGACTCGAGAAACTACGAGAAGAAAACTTTTTTTTTAATTTTATTTTTTTCTTATCAGTTACATTTTATTAACTCTGTATCCCAGCCGTGTCCCGATCCCTCATTCCCTCCCAGTCCCTCCCTCCCTCCCTCATCTCCACTGTGCCCCTTGCCAAGTCCACTGATAGGGGGGATCTCCTCCCCATTCATCTGATCCTGTTTTATCAGGTATCTTCAGGACTGGCTGCAAAGCTCTCCTCTGTGGCCTAACAGGACTGCTCCTCCCTTGGGGGGTGGGGAGGCCAAAGAGCCAGTCATTGAGTTCCTGTTAGAAATAGTCCTTGTTCCCCTCACTATGGGAAACCAATTGGTTACTGAGCTACCACAGGCTACATCTGAGCAGAGGTTCTAGGTTACATTCATACATGGTCCTTAGTTGCATGTCAGTCTCAGAAAAGACTCTATGCCCAGATATATTTGGTCCTTGTGGAGCTCCTATCCTTTCCTCATCAGACTAACTACCCTTCTTTCTTACGATTCCCTATACTCTGCCAAAGGTTTGGTCATGAGTCTTTGCTTTGAAAACACTGCTAGTTAGAGTTTTTCAAATGCGCTCAGTAGACTCCTGTCAATGTTCAATGTGCATCCCATCTGTCTTTCAAAACGAGGATTGATCATCTTACCCCATGTCCGCTCTCTTGATTATCTTTTTTAGGTATATAGATTTCATTATGTTTATCATATCTTATAGGTCTATATAAGTGAGTATATACTGTGTTTGTCTTTCTCCTTCTGGGATATTTCACTCAGGATGATCTTTTCTAGATCCCACCATTTGCCTGCAAATTTCATGATTTCCTCCTTTTTGATTGCTGAGTAGTATTCCATTGTGTAAAAATACCACAATTTCTGTACCCATTCCTCCATTGATGGACATCTGGGTTGTTTCCAGGCTCTGGCTATTACAAATAAAGCTGCTATAAACATGGTTGAGCAAATATCCCTTTTGTGTACTTGAGCAAACTTTGGGTATATACCTAGCAGTGGTATAGCTGGGTCTTGAGTAAGCACTATTCCTAATTGTCTTAGAAAGCGTCAGATAGATTTCCAGAGTGGTTGTACCAGTTTACATTCCCACCAGCAGTGGAGGAGGGTTCCCCTTTCTCCATAACCTCTCCAGCATGTGTTGTCCCTTGAGTTTTTCATTTTGGCCATTCTGATGGGTGTAAGGTGATATCTCAGGGTCGTTTTGATTTGCATTTCCCTGATGGCTAATGAGGATGAGCATTTCTTTAAGTGTTTCTCTGCCATTCGATATTCCTCTGTCGAGAATTCTCTGTTTAGCTCTGTTCCCCATTTTTTAATTGGATTACTTGGTTTGCTGCTTTTCAGCTTCTTTAGTTCTTGAATTGAGAAACAATATACAAAATGCCTCACTATTCTTCGGAGCATCAGGGTCATGAAAGGTAAGAATGATTGAGAAATTGTCACATTTCTCAGAAGGTTTATGAAAAGATGGGACAGCTTGGTTCTGAAACAGAAAAAGAAGTTAAGAGAAAAAGCAATGAAATCCAAATGAAGGCACAGTTTTGGTAACAGGATTGCAGTAATGATAAGCTGACAGTAACGGTAACATGATAGTTTTGCTGGCCCCTTTCTATAATTTATTTACATCAAGTGCAGCAGGGGGCGGGAAGGGAGAGCTCTTACTTGCTTTCGAACTCTTCTGCATGACTAAAGTGATTTTTTTTTCCTCTATTTTTTCTCTAATGTGATTTCAACATAAGGTTTTTAAATAACTAACTAGTCTGCTGCTACCTCTTACATATAAAAAAATGCAACAATGAACTTGCCAGTCTGCGGCACAGACTAAGTTGCTACTCTGTCTCAAAGCAAAAGAAGCAAACAGCAATTGGTTCAGTCTGAGTATAAGGTCAAGAAGAAATATTTATAATTCTAAAAAAAAAAAACCACTCAGCATAATTCTCCTCTTCCAACTATCTCCAGGAGACTGGATCTTCCTGTTACACTTCAGCCCCATCATTTATCACAGTGCATAGAATGCAGAATCATGTGAGAATCCGACAGGGAAGCAATTATAGCTGTGTCCATGCTACTTTTTCCCCACACATTTCTCTTTAGAAAAACATGGTTATTTGCACAAGAATGTTATTTATAATAAATGAGCTTATTCTTATTTTCAAATAAAAATTAAGGAGATTTAAATTTTTTGCCATTTTAATTTCATATGCACTAAATGTAGATAGAGACAACCCACTTTTATTTCTTAATGTCTTTAATAATTCTTAAGAGTGCAAGAGACGGGGTGAAAGCTCAGTGGGTAAGGTGCCTACTCTGTAAGCATTAGGACCTGCGATCTGACCCCTAGCTCCAGATAAGAGATAGGTGAGAGACACATATTTGTAAACTCAGTGCTGAGGAGCAGAGACAGGAGGATTCCTGGAGCTCACTAATGAGGCAGCCAGTCTAGCCAAACAGTGAATGATTCTGCCTTGAAGCATAAGACAGAAAGCTGGGTATACTGGTGCATGTCTTTAATCCCAGCTCTCGGAGAGAGGCAGGCAGATCTCTGTGATTTCCAGGGCAGCTACACAGAGAGATCCTGTCTCAAAAATAAATAAATAAACAAATAAATAAATAAACAAACGAGCAGAGAGAGAGAGAGAGGAGATAGAGAGCTACTGAGGAAGACATCTGACTCGACACACATGCAACATTCATTTGAACACATACACACAACACGGGGTGTAAAGAGTCTCGCACCGAAAGATCTAAGAATTGAGGTTTACTGTTTCCATTGCTCTAAATTAAACCATCCCCTTTGTCAAACCATCCCCTTTGTCTTTAACAAAGAAGTGAAAACAAAAGTCCCTGGGTTTGAAATAATGTTGGAATAAATAATGAAAGCTGTGTCTCTGGGGGATTCCCTTGCTGGGAACGATTCACTGTAGTTGGTACCTCTGAGGTGAGCGTGAGGTTTGCATTTTTAAATATCAAATTTCTATTACACTTCTATATCTGTGTGTGTATGTCTGCGTATGTATGAGAGACAGACAGACAGAGAAGAAAGAGTCTTGTGTGGAGACCAGAGAACACCTGCACAATCCCTTCTCTCTGCCTATGCCTCATGCGTCCTGGGGATCGAATTCAGATCATCAGGTTGGGTGGCACACCCCTTTACCTGCTAAGCCTTTTTCTATTTTTTATTTTTCAAAATAAAAAGACTTCTCAAATGTGGTTAAAATTGCCAGCCTGATTTAAGAAGGGGTGACTACAAAAGATGAGGATACTCTTCCACAGATGAACCCCTGAAAAACATCCTAGAAAATCCAACTTTTGCTTGGGAGTTTCAGAGACGAGAAAAGACACAAAACAGAAGGCAAACCCTTTAGCTCCATCTGTTAGCTCTTTGCTTTATTACTGGGTTGAACAGTCAAGTGGCTAAGCTCTCTGCTTATGTCGACAGTACAGCGATGAACCAGCCAGACCTCGATTGCTTCAGGTGTTTTCCTGGAACATAGAGGTTATTTCTGTCTGTCTCAAACCGTTGAAACTATCTGTCCTTTGCTGAGGCCTGTACGAGTGTCCCGTGGGTGACCTTCTGCTGGTAGAAAACCAAAACTGCACCCTCATCACACACTAGTGCTGACGATTTCTGGTCAGGCGTCTCATGAAGCTTGATTGCACGGGCCACCAACTGCCTGATTTCCCTTCCTGTGCAAGCGCCTCTCTCGTACCTCAGAACACTGTTTCTTCACCCCATCAGTGTTCCTCTGAGCAGACATGATGACCGCTCTCATCACCACATTCTTTTTCACCTTAAGAACAGATCCCTTCTGTTTCGCAAAGCTCAGCATGCCAATGGTTGGCTTACTGCGAGGGGCAGAAGGGACTTGGTTCTGTAACATGTGCAAACACTGAGAACAGAAATCTGGTCTCTAAGGTTATATGAGTGTGCTGAGTTATACCTCCTTTTAAAAAAATGTGTTGTTCACTTAATGCTGATAGACATCTCCACAGCACCCACTACCACCGCAAAAGCCTGTTGCTAAAGAATATGCAACACAGCTCCCATGCCTGTGGTTGGGTGACTCATTAAGTGCTGCCTCCCTGGCTGGATTTGCCTGGAAATACATCAACCAGTCAGACCTGGGATTTACCGCCAGATATGGCTAAGCCAAATAAACCATGATCACAAATTCCATGTAGCTTCAACTGATGTCTCTCAAGGGATAATTGCCTACCTTGGATAGAAGGCACTTGGCACATATGATGGGGTTCTAAATTACCATTTCATTGTCACCATCTGCAAGGAGATGGCCAAGAGACTTTCATTCATGAGACTCAAGTCCTCTCTCTAAGCCTGAAAAAATGACTTTGACATTACTTCATTGTGTGTGTGTGTGTGTGTGTGTGTGTACATACACACATATGAGTTCGTGCACTCGTATTTGGGAACTTTTGGACCTGGACTTTGAAGGTGTCTCTAATTTAGTGATATTTAAATGGAGATGAAAATGAAGTGTTGCAGGGAGTCCTTGGATATCTTGGGAGAACTTCAGGACAGAAAGAACTTTAATACAATGGTCCTGAGCTTTGTTCAAGCCAACGTTGGCAAGAGCAGAGCAGTAAAGGAGGGTGAGAGGAACTGAGATTGACACCGAGTAGAAACAAAGCCATGTGGAGGGACTCAAGTAGGCCGGGAGAAATTCTTCTGTACCCTCTGTCCTGAGTAAGACACAGTGAGCAATGTCACATTCTAGATCATTTCTGGCTACTATGTTAAGCACAGACATTTTTGTGGGCTACCCACAAGAGGAGACTACCCAGACACAGGTATAAGCCACTAGAAAGTCTTTATTAACCAGCCAGTGACTACACTGGGTGTTCAGGATCCCAGTATAGTCCTAAGCCTTTCTCAGAGTGATCTTTTAATCACAAAAACTGTGTCCTGGGTTGACATTCTTCAGTTAACAAGAACAGAGAGCCAGAAGTGGAACTACAGAAGTAAAAATGCAAGGCTAGTACATTTAGAGACTTTCCCAGAACTATGGACTGTGATGGATTAGGTCTTTGTTTTCACTTTGGCAGGTGGTGCTGTCTATGTGCTGAGCCTTACAGCCTGAATGGTGCTTCTATCGTGGAGTCAGTTGTGCTAAGGCCTGGGGCCTGTTACACAGACTGCACCTCAGGTGTGCCACCCTAGTTGCTGTGGTGGAGGCAGAGCAGGGGGCAGCTGAGATGTACTGTTTCTTCTAATTGGCACCTCTGACCCAGTGACCTTGAATATCTAATCCTCCTGCCTCTACTTCCTATAGGCTGGCACTCCAGGCTGCACCACCATGCCTGGCTTGATTTAAGCAACTGTAAAGGTTAATTGCCAGCGAGACAGGATCTAGAATAACCTGAGAGTTGAGCCTCCAGGGCATGTCTGGAGGGGCTGTGTTGATTACATTAATTGCCTCAAGGAGATCTTCATGGCTGTGGGTAGCACCATTCCTTGATCAGAAGACCCTGGGCTATTTAAAGAAGAAAAGGTGAATGGAGCTGTAAGCATGCACATTTCTTTATTCTGTTTTCTGGACATTGATGTGATGTGACCAGTTTGCTTCAAGCCCCTGCTGCCTCTTAGTTTCCTATGAACCTTGAGCAAGGAGCTAGAGTAAATCTGTTTCCCCTTAAGTTGCTCTGTCAGGGCATTTTATCACAGCAATAGAAAAGTTAACTAACACAACAGCCTTAATAAACATGGAGCAGAACTAAAAACTAAGAGACTGAAGAATATTCCCAAATTCCTGCCACTGACTGAAACAAAGCTGATGGATTCTCAGTAGAGGTTGATTATTTATGTAGTAGACTCAAATTTCAGTGAAAAAATATACATATATTTCAGTCAAAAAGAATACATATATGCATATATATTTCTAGTATTATTTCCTTCGAGTTCACTGAATTCTGAGCCTTTTCAATAGTGATTAAGCCTCTATGAAACACGGGAGTTTCTGCCCAGGAAATTCAAAATTTCTCAAAAAAAAAGGCAAATTAAAGAAAAAGACGAGAAGAAAGTAAGAAAAAGTAGAATAGTGACAAGGGCTTGTAGTTTCACATATTCAGAAGGCTGAAGCAGGGGCATTACTAGAACTTAAGAGTCTGGGAAGAACCTAAGAAACCTAGAGAGACTGGGTAGAGGGGCTGGGGAGGGCTTTGTGCTTTGTGCTGCTTCAGCTTTCCATCTTCCGGAAAAACACCTCCGAGCACCTGACTTCAAGATGTGTGTGATAAGGACTCAGACACCAGAGGAGGAATGAGGTCAAGCTGTGTGGAAAGAAGAGTCACACTGGCCTCATAAAGAACCATGTCCGCACAGTGATACGCTCCTCTTGTGGAAGGCTGTGTCCAGTCGGGGGGAAGGCTGTCTTTCACCATTAGATCCCGTTTCCACTCTGGGCTCACTGCACAACTTACATTCATTAGCAACAGAATCTGGTGGGTGTTTACCAAATAGTTGTGTGTGTGTGCGTGTGTGTGTGTGTGTGTGTGTGCGTGTGTGTGTGTGTGTGTGTGTGTGTGTGTGTACGATGTAGGTGTTTGCATGCTTGTGCTGTGGGTGGCATCAGCTGTCTTCCTCAGCCTCCACCTTGTTTTTTTGATAGGGAATCTCTTATTGAACCTGGAGTTCACTGGCTGTTGGATTCTGGGGTCTGGATCTGCGGAGCACTGGGGACATGGACCCAGGCTTCTTATATAGACACTGGGGGATCCAAGCTCCTGCTGTCATGCTTGCACAATCAGCATGTTACCAAATAAGTTTCTCTCCAGCCCAGGGGCCCCCCACTTTTTTTTTTTTTTTTTTTGGTTTGTGTATGTCTCAGTGGGCTCTTTAAAAAAAGTTTTATTGGATAATTTATCTATATATACCCGCACAAAAGTTATCTGGCTATGGTTGTGCATGCCTACAACCCCAGCACTTAGGGGGCTGAAGCAGGAGGATCTCAAATTTGAGGCCAGTCCAGATTATATAAGGAAACTCTATCCACCCGCCAAAAAGAGCACATTCATGTACCATTACCCTAACTAAGGTCCGATGGCCTCCACAAACTGCCTCGTTTTTCTGTTGGGGGGATTTTGTAGGAGGTCCTGTTTGTTTGGATTTTTGTACCTGTGTTAAGACATTCACTTGAAATCTATCTTCTTGATGAATTCTGAAGTACACAAAGTGGAGCTGGAGAGACGGCTTAGTGGTTAAAAGTGCTGGATGCTCTTCCAGAGGACCCAGGTCTGATTCCCAGCATCCACACCCCCGTTCCTTAGTGTCCAAAACCTCTTCTGACCTTCTCAGGCTGCTGTATACCCATGTGCACAGACAGACACTCAGGCCTACACATATATGTGAAATAAATAAATATGTTTTCAAAAATAAAGTACACAATACTGTATTGTTGGCTTCGGGGACATCTTATACAGCAAATCTCAGGAAATTTTCTGCAATTGAAACATTGTTCGACTTCCATAGCTCCCTCACCCTAGTTCCTGGCCATCATCATTCTGTTCTATGACCCTAATCACTCTAGATACCTCATGTAGGTGGATACACTCACACTCTCCATTACCTATAATGTTCATTCTGGACAAGTGATTCCCCATTAATCTCTCTCAAAATCACACAGGACACTACAACCCCTCCTCCAATACAGAATGCTTTGGGTATTCGCATCATAAATCTCAACAGTGATTGGAGAGATGGCTCAGTGGGTAAAAGTGCTTGGTGCACAAGCCTGAGGACCTGAGTTCAAAACCCCAGGCCCACATGAGAAGGCAGAGCATGGCGACATGCACCCTGTAGTCACAACAGTGTATAAGGCAAGGACAGGAGGCTCACTGGGGCTTGGTGGCTGCTACCCTACTGCCAGGTTAAATGAGAGACTCTAGTTCAAGGAAGTAAAGCAGAGTGGTGCTGCAAGACACCCAGTTTGATCCTCTGACTTCTGTGCACACGTACATAACACCACACAGACTCACAAAAATAAATCCATACAGAAATCACAGCCTCCCAGGGTGAGATCTTGCTAGGCAACTGTGTTGTGCAACTCTGATTAAAAACTCTGAATTCAAACCGATGAGCTGTGGCAGCTAACCACTCAGACATAATCCGGTTTGGCTGGGATCCCAGCAGAGAGGTCAAAAAGGCTGATCAGTGAGGATTGGCATAGTCAGGGCTGTCCCCAAGCAAGGCCCCATTAGCTATGTGACGAAGCACATTGTTCAAGAGGACAAGGCACACATCACTAGGGCCAAATGGACAATGAAAACACTCACTCCCAAAGGCAGAGACTGGTGTCTGTAGCCAGGACCTTTGGCTGGCAAAATAAGATGTACGGGCGTCAGTGAGTCAGATGGAGGAAGAGTGTGGAGTAAGCTGGCTACTAGAAATGTTCACTGTGGGAAAATGACCTAAAGAAAATGAAATTGGAGTATCTATCTTACCAGGAACTGAAGTCAAGTGCCTCCTGCCCCAAGCTCAGGAAACACCTCAAGCAAGAATGATGCTTCAATTGGCTTCCAGCCTCTCTTCCAGCTCTTCAACAAGCACAGCTGAGACTATCTTTACTTAAAATTATTTAAAGAACCATACTGGAAAACTTGGTCAACTATTTAGGGTAGCAGAGAGCATTGACTAGTCATAGTATGATACAACACATATCAACATATGTTTGTGGGTTGTTGTTTTTTTAAATGAGACTATTGTTTGTTTTTATGGTATTGTTTTTTTAATATTTTAATTTACCTGTATTCATAATACATAGTCCTGGGTTTCACAATGGCATTTTCATTTAAACATATAATATGCTTGGAGCACATTTTTTCTTTTACCCCTGTTAGCTGCTCCTTCCCCATTTTAAAGCTCTTTCCTTCCCATTAGCTTTCTCTGTTTCCTTAGACAGTGTGACAGTGAGTGTTGTCTAGAATTGATGACATCTGGACTCACCTGGGAGATGATCCTCTGGGCATGACTGTTAGGGATTATCCTTGTCATGTGGGAAGATTTAACTGTGGGAGGGACCATTCCTGGGCAAGGGACCCTCTACTAGGTAAAATGAAGAAAGCCCAAAGCAAGCATCTGACTCCTGCTCTTAACTACAATGCCATGTGACCAGCTCCCTCAAGCTCTTGCCTCTGTAACATCCTGCCATGATGGGCTGGTTCCTCCTTTGTTTTCTATTGCTATGAGAAAACACCATGACAAAAAGCAGCTTGGGGAGAAAAGGGTTTATTTCAGGTTATAGTTTATGGTTTAAAAATTACTAAGGGAATTTGGAGCAGGAACCTGGAGGCAGGAACTGAAGCAGAGACCATCAATAAATGTTGCTTGCTCCTCATGGCTCCCTCAGCTTATATATATATAAGCTATATATATATATATAATATATAATATATAAAATTATATATATTATATATGTATATATAATAT
>NW_026596149.1:16805117-16809499 GCF_907164565.1 Psammomys obesus
TATATATTATATATAATATATATATTTATACATAAAATCCAGGATCACCTGGTCCAACCTCCCATAGCTAGGCCCTCCCACATCAATCATTAATCAATAAAATGTGCCACAGACTTGCCTGTCTAAGACCCACAAGCTAGACAAAACAACAATGTCTGGGACTAACTTAATTCACCTGATATGATTCTATTTTGCTGTATCTATTTTCCTGCAAACAATATAACTTTGGTCTTTATGGCTGAAAAAAAAATGTCATTGTGTCTAAAAACCACATTATTTTTAATCCATAACTTTGGGGTAGGGAGTTGTTAATTCGTTTTATTTGTCAGACTCTCACTGTATAGGCCAGGCTGGCCTCAAATTTATGATCCTTCTGCCTGTGATTACAAGTGGTTAGGTTTCAGATCAAAGCAGAGGCTAGCCATCAGGTTCTCCAAGCATTCCTCAGTCCTTACCTGTTACAGGGTCCACCTGACTTGCATACCACACCCCCTGCCTGAAACCCTTCCAGCCCAGTGACTGGGCTACCCTTCCCATAGATGCCCTTTTCTATGTAAGCCAATGCTTACCCTGCTCTCTTTTGGGCCTCCTGGCTGAAGTACCTGGTTCCCTTCCTTTCCCTCTCCCATTTCCTTACCTGGCTCAGGGTTAGGTCTGCTCTGGGCTCTCCCAGATGCCCCTGCTTCTGGCTGTGCTCTCCCACATGTCTGTAATAAACCTTCTCCACCATACCTAGGAGCAGCCATATCCTTTCTATTTTTCTTCCTTTTTTTTTTTTTTTTTCCATCTGGTACCAAAACCCCAGGAGTGGCTTAAATGAGTTCCCACTCTAAAACATAGCTGTATGCCATCACACTTAGCTTTCTTTTTCTTTTTCTTTTTTCTCTTTTCTTTCTTTCTTTCTTTCTTTCTCTTTCTTTCTTTCTTTCTTTCTCTCTCTCTCTCTCTCTCTCTCTGTTTATTTGCTTGTTTGTTTCTTTCTTTTTTATGTCAACCTTCATTTAATTTGAGAAAGAAGCATGCTAAATAAAGATTAAACTCAGGGCTTTGCAGAAGCAAAGCAAGTGTTCTATCCATAGTCCTAGTAGTCTTTTCATTCTCTTGGAAGATAAACTGAAAGATGGGACCAGATTGCAAAGTTCTGCTCCCTATATTCAACATCCAGTGAGCAGCTTGGAAGGGAGGGAGCATGGAAGTCTACAGCTAACTCTGTCCCATTGCAGGTTCCAGATGACAACGCCAGGAGTCACTTCAGCATGGAGATGCCCCAAGGCTTCTCTCTCCTTTGCTAGGATTAGAAGAGTGAAAGGAATTTAAATATCTGGAGTGTGTAAGGTTCAAAAGTAGATATACATTCTCACCCAGGCTTCAACTTTCTTCAATCCATAGAAATGAAGACCTTGACTCTTGGGAGTGGAAAAAAACCAACCAAACAAACAAAAAACCAAAAACAAAGAAAACAAGCTCTTAACTTGTGGCTATCAATAGGGAGAAAGAAATTGCTGAAGTTTGAAAAATCATTTGTTTGGGGAAAGGGGGTTATGGCGCAGGCATGCTCATTCAGCATGTGTGGAAGCCAAAGGGTAATGTGATAAGAGCTGGTTTTCTTCCACCATCTAGTTCATCAGGCTTGGTGAAAAATATCAGTGGTATAGCACGCACCTAACTTTTGTGAGTCTGTAAATTCAATCTCCAGAAAGTGGAGGGGCCTGAGCAGGCTCCCTGAATAAAACACCTGCTGTGTGCTAGTTTAACAACCTGAGTTCAGATTCCCAAGACTCACACAAAGCAGAATCTCAGGGCTTCTATCAGGTGAGATGAGAAGTCAGGGGTGAGAAGGGTGGGTTGGAATCCTCTGGTTGTGGACTAGCTGGCCTAGCACATTCAGCAGCAATCAAGAGACTTTGCCTCAAGCAAGCTGGAAGACAAGAATTAATACCTGGAGTTGTCCTCTGATCTCTACATATATGCTAGGGCACACTCACACCTGCACGCATACAGAAACAAAATTTTGTTTTGTTTTGAATGAAATCTAGGCTGGGTGTGGTACTGTATGCATATAATCCAGCATTTGGGAGCTGAGACAGGAAGATCACAAGTTTCAGCCTAGAACACACACACACATACACACACACACACACACTGTATTACCCTGTCTCAAAAAAAGGAAAAAAAAAAAAAAAGCCAGTAGTGATGGCACACATCTTTAATCCCAGCACTTGGGAGGCAGACGCAGACAGATCTTTTCAGTTTGAGGCCAGTCTGGTCCACAGAGTGAGTTCCAGGACAGCCAGGACTACACAGAGAAACACTGTTTAAAAAAGAGAGAGAGATAAAGAGAAAAAGAAGAAAGAGAAACCAATAAGTTTATTAATTTAAAATTAACACATTTTATTATTTCCCAAATATACAAACTTGACAATCTGTTGTGTCTTGTTTAAAGGAAGGTAACACAGGGTTCTGTGAGGAGCAGAGAGGTGTACTGGCCATAAATATCAATTTAACGACTGTGGCCTGGCAAGATAAAGACTCATCAAGGCACTGACCAGCCTGATGACCTGTGTTCAGTCTCTGGAGGCTGGAAGAAATGGACTCCTGTCAAGTTTTCTTCTGACCTCCACACTCTCCTGCATGCGCACACACACTCAGACTAAATGCTTAAAAAAGAAACTGACACTTGTGCCCGTAACGGCTCAGAAATGAGTTTCGTCGGTATATCTCAACCAGGTTTTTATTGTTCTAGCAACTGCAAAATATACAAATTTCTGAAAGGCTTAAAAGCTTGCATAGCTTCTTCCAGGTCACTGACAGAGACAATTACACAGACCACGAAGAAGTCATCAGCCATACATTGAAAGGCCCCAAACCAATGAGCAATTAAACCCAATCTGTACAGCTTTCTAGTTTTAGGCTCCCTTATACATATTAAATAAATAAATAGCACATCTGCTATCAAAATAATAAAAAAATAAATTTCAAGTATTACAATTGAAAATATCATTGGTGTGGTTCCAACAGTTTTTCTTCTCCCCCATCAATGAAGGGTATTGCCCATGGTTGAAGGAAAGGGGAGAAATTTACCCTCAAAACAAATATGCAAAGTTAAAAACATTGGTCCCCATTTCATTTTGTTGTCTTTGGGTGGGACAGCAGAAGTTCTGAGTGCCACCCACCCCATCCAGCAAGTCACGGGCTTTCAAATGAAGCCATGTTCTACCCTCTTCAAGATTTCCTAAGCCCCATCTTATTCACAGGCCCTCAGAGAATGTGAAATCACGCCGAGCAAAGCTTTCTCTTGAAGCCACACATGACCCACCGCTACCTGTGTCAGCCTTGAGAGTCTCCATGCTCTAAGAGTTGGCTCTGTAACTGCAGAGTAGATGTGGTCTGAAGGGGCATCTAAGAAACCACCTCCAAGTACAAAGCCACACTCCCAGGCATGGTGGCTCCTGCTTATGACCCTAATGCTAACTTTCAGGAGGCTGAGACAGGAGGATTGCCACTCATTTGGGCTACACTTATAATCCTGTCCCCCTCCCAAAGCAACACTTCGGACCTCCAGGCCTAAAAGTACTATCAGCCTGCACACACCTCCACACGGGTCTACACTGCACATATCCTTGTCAAGACTCAAGCCACTCAGAGAAAACAGTCCAAGTCTTCAGAAGCGTATATAGCCCTCTCTCTGGTGAACCACAGATTTAAAGGATAGTGGGCTGGGCTGAGCACTTGAGTGGTTAGCTGTGGAAATAAAGCGTCTGAAGCATGCCCTTATGTCACCCCTGGACTCCCAAGGTGAAAGCAGAAAGTGACCGTTGGCACCAGCTATGGGCCATCGTTATAAAGGGCCATTTGGGCTAAAACCACTGAGCTTCCAAATGGTTTCTTTCTGGCTAAGGCTGTCCTCTCCTCTCCCGGAACTTGGGTGGATAAAGGAGGAGAAACAGGCAGACAGAAACAACAGGTAGCTATGTCAGCACTGCTTTCAACCCATGTGAAAATGTCACAGACGTTGGGAAGCTGACAAGGACAACTGTCTACTCTTGGGAACTCCTTGAGATGCCTGGCATGGTGGTATCGGGCATACAGCAGCAGACACTTGGCCAAAACATGAGGACAACTCTGTGAGCCAGCAGCCTGGAATAGGCCACCATCCCTTCTTGAGAAATGTGAGTTGAAGGCTCTGAGCCTCCCCATCTCACAGATACTCCAACTCCCCCCATTCAGCAGCTCCAAGTCTCTAAGAGCCAAAACCCTGCTATCCAAGTTCCTTAGTCATACCTCTGCCCAAAAAAGAAAAAAGAAGTTAAGGAAGGAAGGAAGGAAGGAAGGAAGGAAGGAAGGAAGGAAGGAAGGAAGGAAGGAAGGAAGGAAGGAAGGAA